>NC_056740.1:396537545-396785045 GCF_019279795.1 Protopterus annectens | reverse complement strand
ATACTTGGGAGGCTATTAAGGCTAAAATTGCTGGTGTTCCTTCCCTGATGGAGAGTAAGGACATGCATGATTTATTGAATTCTGGTGTTCCTTCCCTGATGGAGAGTAAGGACATGCATGATTTATTGAATTCTGGTGTTCCTTCCCTGATGGAGAGTAAGGACATGCATGATTTATTGAATTCTGGTGTTCCTTCCCTGATGGAGAGTAAGGACATGCATGATTTATTGAATTCTGGTGTTTCTTCCCTGATGGAGAGTAAGGACATGCATGATTTATTGAATTCTGGTGTTCCATCCCTGATGGGAGAGTAAGGACATGCATGATTTATTGAATTCTGGTGTTCCTTCCCTGATGGAGAGTAAGGACGTGCATGATTTATTGAATTCTGGTGTTCCTTCGCTGATGGAGAGTAAGGACGTGCATGATTTAATGAATTCTGGTGCTCCTTTCCTGATGGAGAGTAAGGACGTGCATGATTTATTGAATTCTGGTGTTCCTTCCCTGATGGAGAGTAAGGACATGCATGATTTATTGAATTCTGGTATTCCGTCCCTGATGGAGAGTAAGGACATGCATGATTTATTGAATTCTGGTGTTCCTTCCCTGATGGAGAGTAAGGACGTGCATGATTTATTGAATTCTGGTGTTCCTTCCCTGATGGAGAGTAAGGACGTGCATGATTTATTGAATTCTGGTGTTCCTTCCCTGAGGGAGAGTAAGGACGTGCAATATTTATTGAATTCTGGTGTTCCTTCCGTGATGGGGAGTATGGACGTGCATGATTTATTGAATTCTGGTGTTCCTTCCCTGATGGAGAGTAAGGACGTGCATGACTTCTTGAATTCTGGTGTTCCTTTCCTGATGGAGAGTAAGGACGTGCATGATTTATTGAATTCTGGTGTTCCTTCCCTGATGGAGAGTAAGGACGTGCATGACTTCTTGAATTCTGGTGTTCCTTCCCTGATGGAGAGTAAGGACTTGCATGATTTATTGAATTCTGGTGTCCCTCATGGAGAGTAAGGACGTGCATGATTTATTGAATTCTGGTGTTCCTTCCCAGAGGGAGAGTAAGGACGTGCATGATTTATTGAATTCTGGTGTCCCTTCCCTGATGGAGAGTAAGGACATGCATGATTTATTGAATTCTGGTGTTCCTTCCCTGATGGAGAGTAAGGACGTGCATGAATTATTGAATTCTGGTGTTATGACTTATTGAATTCTGCCACTCTTGTCACTAAACATTCTCTACATTGTGGTTTTGACACTTTGGAGGCTTCTTGCAGGGCAGCAGCCAGTGGTTCTGTTATTAGAAGACATGCTTGGCTCAGGCAACAGCCCCTTTCTGAACCTGTCAAATCTAAATTACTGGATGTGCCTTTGCACAAGGACAATTTTGTTTGGTAACAAAGCAGAAGAGGTGTTGAAAAAGTTGGAGGATAAGGCCAAATCTATGCAAACTGTTAAGGATTTTCTGCAAGTTCAGCCTCCTCGCTTTAGTAGACATTACCCTTCTAAGAATAGGACTTTTCCTGATCCTAGCAAACAGGGTCGCACTAGGCCTAGGGGTTCCAGGTCTTCTAGGGGACAGACTTCCACCCTTCAAAATGCTAAGCACTGGCATGCTTCCTCTTCAAAATCGGGGAGTTCTAAGCAAACTTCCCAAAGCAAGCATTCCCAATGACTCCGGCCTACCCTTGCCTGCCTCTGCAGGCCCAGGGTTTCCTTTGGGGGGAAGTTAGCCATTTTTGCAGATGTCTGGTCCACCATCACAGACGACAAATGGGTACTCAAAATAGTATCCCAAGGCTACAAGTTCTCCTTTCACACCTTCCCTGTCCACCAAGGATACCCAGATATTCCCCCAAATCAAAGGGCAGAAGCAGAAAAACAAGTTTCTTCTTTGCTAAACCTGGGAGCAATAGAGCCAGTTCCTGCACTACAGATAGGCCAGGGTTTCTACTCAAGACTTTTCCTGGTTCCCACAAAAGGGGGCAGCTGGCCCCCTATTCTGGATTTGTCCATTAAAAACACTTTTCTGGTGGTTCCCAAGTTCAAAATGCTCTCTCTTCAGCAGTTGCTGCCAGTGCTGGCCAAGGATTCCTGACTGGTGACTTTGGATCTCAAAGGGGCTTATTTGCACATCCCAATAAGGGAAAGCTGCAGGCAGTTCCTTCTCTTCAGGGCAGGAAAGGGACACTTCCAATTATCTGCACTGCCCTTTGGCTTATCTACTGCTCCCAGAGTTTTTACGAAATGCCTGGCTCCAGTCATTGCTTTTTGCAGGCAAAGAAACATTCAGATTTACCCTTACTTAGACGACTGTGTTATTCAAGCAAACTCTCCAGAGCAACTTCTAAAGGATTTGGACTTTGTAAAGAACCATCTCACCTCTTTGGGCAACACTATCAACGAAAAAAAGTAAAAATTGGTACCCACAAGGGAGATTGTATTCCTTGGAGCGAGTCTGAACACAGCTGCTCAGATGGTATTCCTCCCTCAAGAGAAACAAATGGATCTTTCGAATTACTTCAAGAATTTGACAAGCATGACCCAGCTCTCTGCAAGGCAATTCCTGCAAGCCCTGGGATTCATGGCTTCATGGATTCTGATGATTCCATATGCCAGACTGCATATGAGGAAAATACAATGGTACCTCAAAAACCTTTGGTGTCAACACACTAAGGATTTAGACTCGATACTTCCCCTGATTCCCTGCCTGCAGATGGAGTTTCTTTGGTGGGCGAAGGCCTGTTCACAGAACAAAGGCCTGCCTTTTTGTCCACCTCCTGCCAGCCAGACTCTCACCACAGATGCCTTGGACTGTGCTTGGGGAGCACATCTAGAGGGCAGATGCATTCAGGGGACTTGGAGCTATCAACAGATTCATTTTCCAGCATGCCTTGATGTCTTTCAAGCATCTACTCTCTCCTGGTACTCTTATAGTCAGGACAGACAACACCACAATCATGTGGTACATAAACAAGCAGGTAGGGACTCACTCTTACCCCCTGTGCAGACAAAGCATGATACTATGGTCCATAGCAGCTACCATGTGCATTCATCTGATAGCTCAGAGGCTCAACACCTTGGCAGACTGGTTGAGCAGGCAGGTCCTGGATCCTCACGAGTGTCAACTAAACAAGACCATCTTCTATCACATCATTCAGAGTTGGGGCACACTCCAGGTGGATCTCTTCTCATCTCCGACCAACCACCTTCTTCCAACCTTATGCACCAGGGGACATCACGACAAAGCCTGAAAAGTGGATGCTCTGGCCTTCCCCTTGACACAGCTCTCAATTTATGCCTTCCCTCCTCTGCCTCTTCTTCCCAGAGTGCTGTTAAAGATAAGGGACGAAAAACCAAGGGCCATTATCATAGCTCCAGACTGGCCCAGGCAACACTGGTATCCACTACTTCACAGTCTCTCCCAGTCTCAGGCTTGGCATCTTCCCCAATACCAGATCTCTTGGTTCAGAAGGGAAGAAAAATTCTACATCCTCATCTTCAGACTCTGCATTTGGCAGCCTGGCTCATAAAATAAACCTTTCCCAACAGGTGGTTGAGGTTCTTCGTGAGGCCAGGAGGCCTAGCACTAGGAAATCTTATGCAATCAAGCATCTACTCCCTCTCCTGGTACTCTTCTAGTCAGGACAGACAACATGCGGTACCACCTTTATCATTCTTATAAGAAAAGTGCAGTCTGGGTCAGAACTGTCTGAAAACAGCTAAAGTTAACTTTGAGTATGTGTCTACCTGTTTGAGCCAATATTCATTTTCCCCTGGAGAGCATTCTGCTTTGGCTTGTAAGCAGCCCCCCCACCCCCACCCACACACACACACACACACACACACACACACACACACACACACACCTTCCACTTTCTCTCTTATTCCCTTCTGTTAGCAAATAGTATCCATAACTGATCAATACTGTGTGTTTGTTAATTTAAATTGAGAACACAGTAGCCTACTGATAAAAGGCTATCCTGTTTTTCCACCTGAGAAATGGTTAAGAAATTACTTACAATTTCAGAGTATTCCTTGGTCAATTCTGATTGTTTCTTAAACACAAACTTGTCTTTGCTTTGCCTCATTAGCAGCAGTACAAAAGAACTGCCTGCTCACACCCTTGTTCTCCCCCTCCCCCTTCTCTGTTTATTGCCATAAGCCAATCCCAAAGTTAATAAATATTACCTGTGGCAGGCACCATTTTTAAAACTACAGCCACCCTTTGTCACTATCATATGTTCATTTATCAGTTTATTCTGTTACCTGATTGTTTCCAGCCCCCTCATAGGAGCAACTAACTGGGTCTCTACCTGCTTCTCTCCCCACCCTACCCCCTATTCCCTCCCGCCCCCCCAGTGGTCCTACCTTTATTACACTCACAAACCCCTCCCATCTTTCCAATAGCCTGCCACAACGCTAACCCAACACTACCTCCTCCATCTTCCCACTACTATCACACCTCCTCAACTAACATGTACAAGCATACCTTACCTATGCTCACTGCATGCACTCTCCTTGCATATCTTGCATCCTACCAAAGCTTCATTATTCCCCCACTCAACCACTAACACTGTACTACTACTCACACCACCACTCATGTCTCACCCTCACTCAGTTCCCCTCCCACCAATTCAAGAACCATTCCTATGCACACACCACATATTCTACCAACTATATTACTCAAACATAAAGCATCCCTACAACTTAACATAGTAACCCTCCCACCATACCTATTACCCACAGAGCACAATCATAAAGTTTCTCTAATAAACAAACACATTCAAAAACTGGGAAAACTAATAACCTTGTGCATATCAAAACTAGCCCTAAGTGGAGACATCCACCCCAACCCTGGCCATACCTTCTCCAACCCCAATCCTCATAATCAGACTAGAAACCACAACGTCTCCCATATCACAATGAATAGAAAGCCAAGTGACTTCCTTCTACTAAGCCTAAATATTAGAAGTATATCCAACAAAGTCCATGAACTCCATGCCGCCATAGACTTGTACTCCCCAGATATAGTCATCCTGACAGAAACCTGGCTAAAACCTCACATTACCAGTGAGCAAATACTCCCTACTGGTTAAAGCATACTAAGAGTAGACCGGCTAAACAAGAAAGGAGGCGGTGTAGCTATAATATTTAAACAGCATCTAAACATCCAGATCTTAAAATCATCAGCTCCACAAACAGGCAATGAAGAAATAATATATACCAACCTCAAAATAAACCAAAACAAAACCATCAACATAATTGGATGCTACTTCCCACCTGGCCAAAACATCCTTCCACTAGAAGACCTCCTCAGCTGGTCTACCCACCATCTCCCCCAAGAAACTATAATTTTAGGTGATTTCAATATTGACTGGCAATCCTGTTCTGGCAACCATCTAACCCATCATGTAAACCTTCATGGCTTCACCGAGCTAGTCCAGTCGACAACCAGGATAAATAAAAACTCCAGCAAGCACACTACCCTGGATTGGATACTAGTCAGTAGGAGCCCCCATTCATAAATAACAGGCTGCTTATCAGATAGCCTCCGTGATCACTCCCCAGCATTCCTACTCAAAAAATACCTATACCAAGCTAAACCTGTCATCTGCCGTCAAATACATAAAAAAACTAAACTTTAACCCACTCACATTCATCTCATCCCTCAAGGAATGTAACTGGCATCCTCTAAAGTACCTCAGTCTTGATGACGCAGTTGAATTTTTTAATACTACCTTCCTGAGCATCCTTAATTACCATGCCCCCATAAGACTTTCCAGAACCAAAGCACAACCCACCCCATGGCTACAGAAAACCACTAAGTCAGAAATGAAAAACAGGGATAAAGCCTGGGAGCACTGGCGCAAAACCAAAACCCCCTCAACTAGACAGAAATTCCTAAAACTACACAATAGAGTCAAAAAGCTAATAAAACAGGACAAATTCCAATACTACCAGTCTGCCCTAGACTCCTCCCAACACAGCCCCAAACAATTTTGTTCCTCCATAAACTCCATCCTCCACCCTGGTAAAGTCAGTACCCCTCCTCCTAACATTCCTCACTCCTCTGAAAATATTGCTACCTCATTCAACACACACTTCACACAAACCATACTATCACTAGCTAAATAACACAACCTCCCTCCCCTCCAACCCACACCTTCGACTACTAATCTCCCCACTGCCTTCTCTTTTTCTCCTGTACCTACCTCCAGCATAAAAAAACTCTTAACTAAACTTAAGCCCACCAAATTAGCAGCAGACAACCTCCCACGTGAATACCTACAAATTGCAGCTGATGCTCTGGCCTACCCAGTATCCATCTTGATTAACCGATCTCTGTCAAAAAGTTACGTTCCCACACTGTGGAAAGTATCGCATATAATTCCCCGTCACAAAGGCGGCCCCTCCACAGAACTAACCATTTACTGCCCCATAGCTATTCTCTCCTCACTCTCCAAAATACTAGAGCGATGCATACACTCTCAGGTCTCAGACTACCTCCATTCCAATACTCAGCATGGTTTCCGACCAAACCATAGCACCACCGCTGCCTTACTCTCCTTTACTAACGCTATCCTTCAGCATACAAACAATGACCATCTCTCCTTTGCTACTTTCCTAGACCTATCTAAAGCATTTGACATGGTCCCACACAAACAACTCATCTCTGTCCTTAATAACCTAGCCTTCTCTCAATCAGTCACCAACTGGTTTGAGTTACCTGTCTGACCGCCAACAATCCATTGTATGGCAGAATGACATATCTCCCCAACTACCTGTCTCCATAGGGGTTCCCCAAGGATCCATCCTTGGACCCCTACTCTTCTCTGTTTTCACCGATAATCTAGCCTCTGCCACCAAATATGGCACACTCATACAATACGCAGATGACTCAACAATCATCTGCTCAGCCCAGTCCCTACCCAAACTGCAAAAAGTCACACAGGAAGCCTTTTCCTCTGTTTAAACTTGGTTATCCAATGCCCATTTAATACTCAGTCCAAACAAAACTAAACTACTCATCTTCGAATCCACCAAACATACTCAAAACAACTCTCACTTTAACATCACAGCAAAAGACACCACTATATACCCAACTGAACACACCAAATTGTTAGGAGTGGAAATAGACAAACTAAAATTTGACATTCACATATCCATGATCATAAAAAAAGTCCACAAAAAACTAGGAGCGTTATACAGAAATAAGCAACTTCTCACCAAAGCAGCAAAGATTTCAATAGCAAATTCCCACCTTATCTCCACCCTAATTTATGCCTCTCCAATATATACCAACCTAAGGCAATGTGGTCTAAACAAGCTAGAGACCTGCTACAAGAAAATCACCAAATTCACCACAGGGGCATCCTACCGTAGCCACCACTGTCTCTCACTTGCTGTACTGGGCTGGCTTGAACTCCCTCACCTCCTTCAATGGTATCAACTCTCACTCGCCCACAAACTAGTAAACCACCCACTAAATGTCTAATCCCTCCAGAATCTACTCCAACCCTATCGCACCACCAGACCACTAAGATCCAGCAACAAAAATCACTTGCAGATCACTAAAGCCAATAACTCTGCTGGTGAAGCACTATTCTCTTGCTCCATAGCCAAATTATGGAACTCCCTCCCATCCACAATTACCTCCGTACCATCATGCACCCACTTCAAAACTTTACTAAAAGCGCACCTAAAAACATGCTGGCTATGCCCTTGCAACTCCCACTGTAATATCACCCACCCCATCCAACCACTACCTTTCTTTCCACCCCACTAACTACCGTGATTATACCAAGCTCGGATGCTCATAAGCCTAGTACTTATTATACAGCAGGAACTTCTTATTGTAACATTTGTTAATGTCTGCTATGTACTTCGCAGATAAATATTCTAGTTGTCTACTGATGTACTGAGTTCTTCATCTGTAAATATGTTTGTAATTAATTGCTATGTTAAATTATTAATCGCTATGTAATCCAATGTAACTACTGTCTGTTTATTTTAACTGTGGAGCTTTTTTCCCCGGGCCTCCACTGAAAATGGACCTACATCCAGTCAGACACTCCCGGTCAACAAATGTAAATAAATAAATAAATAAATGCAGATAAATGGGAAAGATTCTGCATTTGGATGCAGGCTAGAGGGGAAGACCCTTCTCTGCCTACTCTTCCTCTTATTCTTGACTATCTGGCAGGCTTGCTTAATGGTGGACTTTCCTTTCCTTCCATCAAGATTCGTGCTTTGGTTACGTCTGCTCATTGTTCCTTTGAACGATCCATTTTCTGTCATCCCTTGATGAAAGTTCCTCAGGGGACCTAGCAATTTAAAGCTTCCCAGAAGGGCACCTACTCCTGCTTGGGATCATAATTTTGTACTTGAGAAACTTACTCTGCCTCCTTTTGAACCAGTTGCATCAGCAGATGTAAAGTTTCTCTCCTGGAAAACTGCCTTTCTTTTGGCTGTTACTTCAGCTAGAAGAGTTTTCTGAGCTGCAGGCCTTAATGGCAGTAGAGCCTTTTTATCATCTTCCATTGGATTGGGTTTCTCTTCGAACTAATCCCTCCTTTATGCCTAAGGTGGTTTCTAGCTTGACTCTTAACTAGTCTTATCTACCTGCCTACTTTCTTTCCTAATCCTCAGAATAAAGGGGAAAGGTTACTGCACTCCTTGGATGTGCATAGACAGCTTAGATTTTACCTGGACAGGACTAAACCTTTTTGAAAGTCAGATCAGTTGTTGGTCAGTTATAGTCCTGGAACTCAGGGGCAAAGCTATTTCTAAACAGACCATTTCTAAATGGATTGCTCATTTTTTTCACTTTTGTTACTTACAGCATGGCGCAAGGTTCCTCCACAGAGTATTAGGACCCATTCTACTAGAGCAGCCTCTACCTCGGTAGCTTTTTTAAGAGGTGTACCTACTAGGGACATCCTGGAAGCAGCTACCTGGACTTTCTGTCCACACTTTCACAAAACATTACAATTTACCCTTGTTTTCCAAGTCCAGGGCTGGTTTTGCCAATGCAGTGTTGCAGGGCATTCTTACCAACCCTTAAATAGTGGGTGTTCCTCCTCCCTTTTGTTTTTTTTTTTTTTTCCTGGGCTTTGGGAATCAACCCATTTTCTAAGGACTGCAACAGTGAAACACGATGAACATAATACAGTTGTGTACACTTACCATAAATGTAGATGTTCAAGTGTATTCACTGTTGCGGTCCTGGTCGCCCCCCCCCCTCCATCCCCCTTTTTTCCTAGGGCACAGACTAGATTTTTCTTTTCCTGGTCTAGCCTTTTTGGGGGCTCCTGACAGTTAAGGCAAGAAAAACTGAGGAAATGGCGTCTGCTGCCTTCCTTTGTACCTGACGTCCTGACATCAGGCTTACAACCAAAGGCAGCCGACGTCATGTACCAAGGACTTTGGTATTCTGGCCAACTGTGGGCTAATGGGAGCTGGATAACCCATTTTGTAAGGACTGCAACAGTGAATACACTCGAACATCTACATTTATGGTAAGTGTACACAACTGTGAAAGTATGAAGAATGATGTAATGTGAACCAGGAATGTGATTTTAAAAACAGAGAGAATCAGGGAGCATTAAGTATTTTTGTCTTGACCATCCAACTCATCAGCTCTGTCTTGCTCTATATGTAAGTTTATCTTAGACTTGTGTTTTCTCTTAGAAATAGCTAGAAGCTAGAAAGATTAGACTAAGTGTTTTTCTGTGATGTCAGAACTGTAAGTATTTATCTGTGATCTCTGAACTCTGGACTAGCACTGTGTAGTAAAAAGCATTGTCTTGTGTTTTGGCTATTTGTTTTAAATATTTTTAAAATTTTTCAACTGTGGCTGTTTTTTTAGAGATAGTTTAAGCTCTTTAGAGTACTTGCATGCCTTTGGTAAAGTTGAACAAAGCCACTCCAATAGCTTTAGCCTAGGGATATACTACCAGTTGGATAATAATATTGCACAGCAATAATTGGGCACCCTTTTAAGGGCCTTTGACTAGCTGATAAATATTAGTGGGTGGTGGCAGCCAGTATTACCGTATAGTCTGGGAAAAGGGGGCACAGCTGGAGAACCTGTGCCAACCTTCCCCAGGAGTGTCTGTGTGGGTATATAAACTCTTCTCAAAGTGTGTGTGTGTGTGTCAGCTACTTGGGCAGGGACATGAAGCACTGGTTGGACAGAGAGGGTGCTGGAGGTTTTAGCTTGCCCACTAGGCTGAGATCTGGACCCTATAGCTGTGCCAGTGGGGGAGTCGTATTGGTGACCTGGGGAGCAAGGGAGCAAACATCCCTGGTCTGACTGTGATCTCTGTGTGCTCTTAAGAGAAATTGCACTTTACTGTGTGTATTTGTTATTCTTTCCTCCTATATGAGACGCCCCTCACTGGTGTTAGTGATAAGGATCGAGACTCCTTGATTGCTGGGCCAGGGTACGGGCGTCACAATAATCTTTTGAATTTACTGATTTGAGCTTTGTTACTAGTATCATTGAGGAAGCTGCATATGCTGCAGTGAAACCAGTCTGATTTTTATTTAAAATGTGTTTTAATTCTTTTATGCTGTCATAATATATGTCAGTATTTTCAACTGCTGGAATTTTGGTGTCGTTAATGAGTTTTCTCCATGGTCTGAAGTGGACTGTTCTGTAGTGTTGTGCACTTTTCTATGATTTTTTTTTCTGGTACCATGATTAAGTGTTGGCAGAGTCAGGGAAAACTCTAGGCTGATTACACAGTACAGTAATAGTTTACAGCCCTTTTCATCTCTGTTCTGAAAAAGTCCTGAAGTCTGCAGTCGGGCAGATAAGGGAAGATGTGCTTTTCTTGGGTCTCTAGGTAGAGGGTAGGCAGCAATATCCAGAGACAAACTTGTTAGATTGATAGATATTCCAAGGTATGAAGTCTCATAATGATTCTCTTCTTACCAGTACCCACCCTCAGACAGCACCTCCTTTCTTCAGGAGTGCCATACTGATCAATCCTAGGGTAAAATTGTGAATGTCCGTATATCCATCAAGCTTATATTTAAAGGAAGACACTGAGTCAAAGTGCTTACCATGCAGGGGAAGTTTATTCTAGGGGTCTTCGATCTAGTAGGATATAAAGCTGTCCTACCATGTCTTATTCATCTGTTGGTGAAGGTTTAGTTCCCTGATTGTAGCATTGATGTAGATACTGGACTTGTGGAGGTACAGGTTGTCTAGGGCAATTGGGTCTGTAATGGTCTGGTAAGTGAGACAGAGATTTTCCCTCAAAAACATACAAGACACAGAGTAAAGTAGTAAAGCTTCAAGTGTCTTTTGCCAATTCAGGGACTTTAGGCCTGTGATCTTTTTAGTTGGGAACCTTTGAGATCTTTTTAATTTTTTGATTTGTTTAGTGATATCCATACCAAAGGGGGCATTGCACTCGATAAGTGGCCTCGTCAATGCTCAGTACATTGGCGTGATGACCTTTTTAGAGCGCACTAGATAAGTGGCCTCTTCAGTGCTGAGTCCAGTGGAGTGATGACCTCTTTAGACTGCACTCGATAAGTGGCCTCATCAGTGCTGAGTACAGTGGAGTGATTACCTCTTTAGACCACACTAGGTAAGTGGCCTGATCAGTGTTGAGTACACTGGAGTGATGACCTCTTTAGACCACACTAGATAAGTGGCCTGATCATTGTTGAGTACAGTGGAGTGATGACCTCTTTAGACCACACTCGATAAGTGGCCTCATCAGTGCTGAGTACAATGGAGTGATTACCTCTTTAGACCACACTAGATAAGTGGCCTGATCAGTGTTGAGTACAGTGGAGTGATGACCTCTTTAGACTGCACTCGATAAGTGGCCTCATTAATGCTGAGTACAGTGGAGTGATGACCTCTTTAGACCACACTAGATAAGTGGCCTGATCAGTGTTGAGTACAGTGGAGTGATGACTTCTTTAGACCACACTAGATAAGTGGCCTCATTAATGCTGAGTACAGTGGAGTGATGACCTCTTTAGACCGCACTCGATAAGTGGCCTCATCAATGCTGAGTACAATTGAATGATGACCTCTTTAGACCTGGATTATGTTTCTTTGGCAATTAGCAAGGCTAAATAAAAGGATTTCCTGCCAACCACTCATACATGTTGGTCAAAAGAGCGAGAGCTATCAGCCCAAGTACCTAGGTCCCCGACTTCATTTTTGTTTTGTAGACGTGTCTTTCTATGCAGTACAATGAGGGGAGTGCTTTTCTATTCTTTTCAACATTTAGTTTGACCCCATTTTAGTTGACCAAGAGTTTACTAAAGATAGTTAATTCTGGAGGGTTTGGATGTCATAGGGTGATTTAGCAATGACCTCCCATTTGCAGTCACCTGTAAACTGTTAGAGGTCTTGGCTGTCTCCTTGGAGATCTGAGAAGTAAGTACCTAAAAAGAGAGAGTTACTAGTACTGAGCCGTGTTGGACACCATTGGTCACTTTCATACTTTCTGATAAGGCATGTGTAACTTCCATTGGTGTGAGTTCTTACAGCAGTGTGATATCCACCTTACAATATATGGGTTGATTTTTAAAAGCATTTAGCTTTTGCATTATGCCATCATGGGGTTTGTTGTCAAAGGTCTTAGCCAGGTCAAGATATGCTGTGTGCATTAAACAACCACCATCTACAGCCTCCTTAACTCTTTCAAAAAAAAAAAATGCAACTTAAATAGACAGGAAACCAGACTGTTGGGGGTCAAGTCTAACAAGGTTCTTGATATCAATGTTTATAAGGTCAGGCTTGTATCTGGATCAGTTGTAGAGCTACCTATATCAAAGGGAATCACTACTGCTGTGTGTCATTCATTACGTCCCAAAATGGTTTAAGGAGAGTGTTTGCAAGGTCAAGATTATTGATTACATAGACGAGGTGTATTTTCAGGTCCTGTGGAGGAAGTATTTTTGTTGTTGCTTAGCATTTTCAGTAAGTGATCTTTAGAGATAAGTGTGGAAGTAAAGGATTCAGATGTTTTGAGCTTTGAATAGAAGTCTCAGGTGTGAAGCTGGCAAGGATAGTGGCAAAATCAGTTGGGTCAGGAGATCCCATTATGAATAAGTCCTTAGCAATATAGGATAGTGTTTTTGTTTTTTTATTTAACTTGGCTAAAGAAGGATTATAATTATCTTTGACTTCAGGTCAACTTTTAACTATGAAACACTATCAAATAAATACGTTCTGATGTGCATTCCCATGCAGAACAGACAACACTACAGGCTGGGTATCCTCTGTATGCTTTTCTTCTGTTCCTCTTATTCTAAGGGTTCTTCAGGAAGCAAGCAGAGAAGGATCTAAGAGTGTTTTGATATCCTCTTATAGCCAAGACAGCCATGTTTCTTCCAGGTAGTTAAACTCATTGTCGTTAATAAATATTTCTCCCACTGTTTTGTACTTTCTTGACTGTTACTTACTTAGGAGAAGAGGTCCCTGGTACACCCAGGTCTCAGCCTAATACCCCTCGGATACAATTCTCAGAAGAGTGTAATGTGCCTTGCATAGGAGGCTAAGAAACCCAGCACCAGGGCTGGTATTGCTTATTTATTTATTTAATGTTTGTTGAAAGTCCGACTAAGACAGAGCCTATTTTTAGAAGAGGCCCAGGGAGAAACACTACAGATGCATGTTTTTGGAATGTGGGAGGAAACCCATGCAAATGCAGGGAGGAGATGCAGACTTGCCACAGAAGGCACCCCCAGCTTAGAGCCTCTTGTTGTGAGGCGACAACATTAACTGCTGCACCACTGCGCTGCCCCTGTCCTAAAAGAGGCAAAGAAACCAGGCAGCTGGAGAGGTATTGCACATCCTGCCATATGCCAGGACTTTCAGTCTCTGGGGAGGCATTGTGCATCCTGCTGGAATTCAGGAAACCCTTCACTAGGAGAGTTATTGCATATTCTGAAGTAACCCAGGAAACTGGGTAACAGGAGAGGAAATACACATTTTACAAGAGGCCAGAAACATATCCTGCAGTAGGTCAAGACATGCAACACCAGTGAAAGTACTATACAGGAAGCTAGGAAACAATGGCAGCGGGAGAGGTACTAAACATTCTACAGGAGACCAGAAACCAGTACCAGATGAGGTTCTGCACATTCTGTAGGAACTCAGAAAAGCCAGTATCAGGAGAGGTACTAATCAGTTTACAGGATGCTATAAACCCAGCACCTAGAGAGGTAGTAGACATTCTGCAGGAACACAGGAATCTCATCACCAAGTAAGGTACTGCCATGAAATGTGATACTTGGAGAGAAGCTACACTTTCTGCAGGAAGCCAGGAAACCTGCATCAGGAACTGTAGCACACATTCCATAGGAGTGTAGAAAGTACAGCATCAGGAAAGGTGATGCATATTCTGCAGGAAGCCAGGAAACCTGCACCAGGAACTGTAGCACACATTCCATAGGAGTGTAGAAAGTACAGCATCAGGAAAGGTGATGCATGTTCAGTAGGAAGCCAGGAAACCTGCACCAGGAACTGTAGCACACATTCCATAGGAGTGTAGAAAGTACAGCATCAGGAAAGGTGATGCATATTCTGTAGGAAGCCAGGAAACCTGCACCAGGAACTGTAGCACACATTCCATAGGAGTGTAGAAAGTACAGCATCAGGAAAGGTGATGCATGTTCAGTAGGAAGCCAGGAAACCTGCACCAGGAACTGTAGCGCACGTTCCATAGGAGTGTAGAAAGTACAGCATCAGGAAAGGTGATGCATATTCTGCAGGAAGCCAGGAAACCTGCACCAGGAACTGTAGCACACATTCCATAGGAGTGTAGAAAGTACAGCATCAGGAAAGGTGATGCATATTCTGCAGGAAGCCAGGAAACCTGCACCAGGAACTGTAGCACACATTCCATAGGAGTGTAGAAAGTACAGCATCAGGAAAGGTGATGCATGTTCTGCAGGAAGCCAGGAAACCTCTCACTAAGAGTGATATTACTACTCCTGCAGAAGGCCAGGAAACCCAGCACCTGGGGAGGTACTGCACATCCTGCCAGGAAACCCAGCACCTGGGGAGGTACTGCACATCCTGCCAGGAAACCCAGCACCTGGGGAGGTACTGCACATCCTGCCAGGAAACCCAGCACCTGGGGAGGTACTGTACATCCTGCCAGGAAACCCAGCACCTGGAGAGGTACTGCACATCCTGCCAGGAAACCCAGCACCTGGGAGGTACTGCACATCCTGCCAGGAAACCCAGCACCTGGGGAGGTACTGCACATCCTGCCAGGAAACCCAGCACCTGAGGGGTACTGCACATCCTGCAAGGAAACCCAGCACCTGGGGAGGTAGTGCACATCCTGCCAGGAAACCCAGCACCTGGGGAGGTACTGCACATCCTGCCAAGAAATCCAGCACCTGGGGAGGTACTGCACATCCTGCCAGGAAACCCAGCACCTGGGGGGGTACTGCACATCCTGCCAGGAAACCCAGCACCTGGGGAGGTACTGCACATCCTGCCAGGAAACCCAGCACCTGGGGAGGTACTGCACATCCTGTCAGGAAATCCAGCACCTGGGGAGGTACTGCACATCCTGCCAAGAAACCCAGCACCTGGGGAGGTACTGCACATCCTGCCAGGAAACCCAGCACCTGGGGAGGTACTGCACATCCTGCCAGGAAACCCAGCACCTGGAGAGGTACTGCACATCCTGCCAGGAAACCCAGCACCTGGGGGGGTACTGCACATCCTGCCAGGAAACCCAGCACCTGGAGGGGTACTGCACATCCTGCCAGGAAACCCAGCATCTGGGGGGGTACTGCACATCCTGCCAGGAAACCCAGCATCTGGGGGGGTACTGCACATCCTGCCAGGAAACCCAGCACCTGGGGAGGTACTGCACATCCTGCCAGGAAACCCAGCACCTGGGGAGGTACTGCACATCCTGCCAGGAAACCCAGCACCTGGGGAGGTACTGCACATCCTGCCAGGAAACCCAGCACCTGGGGAGGCACTGCATATCCTGCCAGGAAACCCAACACCTGGGGAGGTACTGCACATCCTGCCCGAAAACCCAGCACCTGGGGAGGCACTGCACATCCTGCCAGGAAACCCAGCACCTGGGGAGGCACTGCACATCCTGCCCGAAAACCCAGCACCTGGGGAGGTACTTATAGGTTCATAGGTTCATACTAGACTATCTGCCCTGGGGCAATTATAAGCCTAGCCTGATTCTGTATGGCTTACGCCACCCCTTGATTTGAGTATACTGTGCCCTTTTTAAGGTTTAGTTTACTGTGCCTCTGTCTAATAGTGACACAGAAGTAATCCCTGGGACAAACCTACGATCCTCCATCCACCTATCGAGATTCTTCTTGAAGAGATTCATTGAGGTGCTCTGCCTCACATGAACTGGAATTCTATTGCAGAGCGAAGGGAGCCTCTGGGTTATGAACCTGTCCCTCCAGCAAGTTCTATTTATTTCTGTGCTGAGGTTGAAGTCCCTCGAGCATGTGGCTCTAAGGGATTTAGATTTACTGAGGTGGAGCATGTCCATTAATTCTGGATTTGACATAGCTTTGTATGTCAGGCATAGATCGCCTCGAAGTAGGCGGTATGCAACTGAGTAGAGCTGGAGTTTTTTTAACCGAGCAGCATATGGCATCTGTTTGAGACCCTTGATCCTCTTGGTGAGATACTTTTGGGGTCTTTCTAATTGCTGCAGGTGTCGGGTAAGGTACATCCCAAAGGCATTGAATTCTATGATGGGCCTGATGAGGGTGAATAAAGGGGCACGATTACCTCTCTTGATCTAGATGTGAAACCCTTTGTGATGAGGTGGGCTATGTAGAAGGTCTTTCTAACCACTTTGGCAATGTGGTTTTCAAAGGAGAGATTGCTATCATCTTGGGTCCCCAGGTCCCTAATAACTTTCTCTGTACTTAATGGGTTTCTGCCTATGTGGTAATTTGTGGGCACATTGTTTTTGCCAAAGGGTATGACTATACATTTTTTGGCATTTAGCTTTAAACCATGGCGCTGGCACCAGTTATCTGTCTCTGTGAGACCTTTTTGAAGGATGTTTGTGTCAGCTGGAGAGTTGATTATGGCGCCCAGTTTGCAGTCGTCTGCAAACTTGGTGAGCCATAGTCCTCCCCCGTTTGCCTGTACCTCGGAAAAGTATATACCGAACAAGAGTGGTCCCAGGACAGAACCCTGTGGGACGCCACTTGTGACCGGTTTCGAGTCTGACATGGCTCCAGCAACTCTCACTCTGTGGGTTCTGTCTTTGAGCCAGTTTGCAACCCATCTTGTGACATAGGGGTTTATATTTAAGCTGGATAGCTTATCTATGATGCCCAAGTGGGGTATTGTGTCAAATGCCTTTGCAAGGTCCAGATAGGCTGTGTGGACTACCTTCCCTTCATCTATGGCTTTGGTGACTGTTTCGAAGAAGTCAACCAGGTTCAAAAGGCAGGATCTGCCCTTGACAAAGCCGAACTGGGTAGGATCTAGTGTCTGTAGGTCCCCAATGTCTTTGTTTATGAGCTCCATGATGATCTTCTCCATAGCCTTGCAGACTAAGCTAGTCAGGCTTATGGGGCGATAGTTTCCAGGGTCCGTAGAAGCTCCACCTTTGTGGAGTGGGACCACTGTTGCTGTACGCCATTCTGTGGGCACATATCCTGTAGTGAGGCTGAGATTGTATAGCTGTTTTATTTGAGGGATTAGTTCCTCTTGGAGTTCATGTAGGACACAACCTGGGGCGCCATCTGGTCCCATGGAAGCAGTGTTTTTTGCTTTGGAGAGGGCAGCCTTCACCTGAGCATCTGAGATGTTTGGGAGGCAGCACTCTGCCGGGATAGATACTTGCTCTTTTGGGGGAGAGGGGGTGGAGAAGTTTGCACTGAACCTGTCTGCCAGGATATTGGCGATGTCTGTGGGTTCAGTGTATATTTTGTCGTTTAGAATCAACTCAGAACAAGTCTGGGAGTTGCATCCCAGGTTTCTAACATAACTGAAAAAAGCCTTATGATTGTCTTTGGTGTCCTGTGCAATTTTTCTCTCTAAGCTGGCCTTGGAGGACTTTATGAGGGATCGTAATTTTTTGCTAGTACTGATCAGAGATGCCTTCCCTATTAGGGATTTTGCTCTATCATGTAGTAGCCTCCTCCTTCTGTTGTACAGTTTATTTATGGCAGGGGTCCACCAGACTGGACGCCTGCCTTTGGATGATTGGGTCTTTGTTTTGTTTGGGATAGCATGATCCATGCATTCCTGGAGATGTCCGTAGAATACGTTTATATAGGATTCTGCAGTTTGGGCCGTAGTTTCCACTGGCCCTGGGGCCCAAGGATTCCACTTCGGTTTTAAGAAGTGAGAAGTTCGCTTTTGAACTGGGTTTCCTGGCAGGATGTGCAGTACCTCCTGCCAGGAAACCTAGCACCTGGGGAGGTACTGCATATCCTGCCATGAAACCCAACACCTGGGGAGGTACTGCACATCCTGCCTGAAAACCCAGCACCTGGGGAGGCACTGCACATCCTTCCAGGAAACCCAGCACCTGGGGAGGTACTGCACATCCTGCCATGAAACCCAGCACCTGGAGAGGTACTGCACATCCTGCCATGAAACCCAGCACCTGGAGAGGTACTGCACATCCTGCCAGGAAACCCAGCACCTGGGGAGGTACTGCATATACTGCCAGGTAACCCAACACCTGGGGAGGTACTGCACATCCTGCCCAAAAACCCAGCACCTGGGGAGGCACTGCGCATCCTGCCAGGAAACCCAGCACCTGAGGAGATACTGCACATCCTGCCCGAAAACCCAGCACCTGTGGAGGTAGTGCACATCATGCCAGGAAACCCAGCATCCGTGGGGGTACTGCACATCCTGCCAGGAAACCCAGCACCTGAGGAGATGCTGCACATCCTGCCCGAAAACCCAGCACCTGTGGATGTAGTGCACATCCTGCCAGGAAACCCAGCACCTGTGGAGGTACTGCACATCCTGCCAGGAAACCCAGCACCTGGGGAGGTGCTGCACATCCTGCCAGGAAACCCAACACCTGGGGAGGTACTGCACATCCTGCCAGGAAACCCAGCACCTGGGGAGGTACTGCGCATCCTGCAGGAAACCCAGCACTCGTGGTGGTACTGCACATCCTGCCAGGAAACCCAGCACCTGGGGAGGTACTGCACATCTTGCCAGGAAATCCAACACCTGGGGAGGTACTGCATTTCTTGTCAGGAAACCCAGCACCTGAGGAGATACTGCACATCCTGCCAGGAAACCCAACACCGGGTGAGGCACTGCACATCCTGCCAGGAAACCCAGCACCTGGGGAGGTACTGCACATCCTGCCAGGAAACCCAGCAACGAGGGAGGTACTGCACATCTTGCCCGAAAACCCAGCACCTGGGGAGGTACCGCACATCCTGCCAGGAAACTCAGCACCTGGGGAGGTAGCGCACATCTTGCCAGGAAACCCAGCACCTGAGGAGATACTGCACATCCTGCCCACAAACCCAGCACCTGTGGAGGTACTGCACATCCTGCCAAGAAACCCAGCATCTGGGGAGGTACTGCACATCCTGCCAGGAAACCCAGCACCTGGGGAGGTACTGCACATCCTGCCAGGAAACCCAGCACCTGGGGAGGTACTGCACGTCCTGCCAGGAAACCCAGCACCTGGGAGGTACTGCACATCCTGCCAGGAAAGCCAGCACCTGGGGAGGTACTGCACATCCTGCCCGAAAACCCAGCACCTTGGGAGGTACTGCACATCCTGCCAGGAAACCCAGCACCTGGGGAGGTACTGCACATCCTGCCAGGAAACCCAGCACCTGGGGAGGTACTGCATATCCTGCCAGGAAACCCAACACCTGGGGAGGTACTGCACATCCTGCCCAAAAACCCAGCACCTGGGGAGGCACTGCACATCCTGCCAGGAAACCCAGCACCTGAGGAGATACTGCACATCCTGCCCGAAAACCCAGCACCTGTGCAGGTAGTGCACATCCTGCCAGGAAACCCAGCACCTGGGGGGGGGGTACTGCACATCCTGCCAGGAAACCCAGCACCTGGGGAGGTACTGCATATCCTGCCAGGAAACCCAGCACCTGGGGAGGTACTGCACATCCTCCCAGGAAACCCAGCACCTGAGGGGGTACTGCACATCCTGCCAGGAAACCCAGCACCTGGGGGGGTACTGCACATCCTGCCAGGAAACCCAGCACCTGGGGGCGTGCTGCACATCTTGCCAGGAAACCCAGCACCTCTGGAGGTACTGCACATCTTGCCAGGAAACCCAGCACCTCTGGAGGTACTGCACATCCTGCCAGGAAACCCAGCACCTGGGGAGGTACTGCACATCCTCCCAGGAAACCCAACACCTGGGGAGGTACTGCACATCCTGCCAGGAAACCCAACACCTGGGGAGGTACTGCACATCCTGCCAGGAAACCCAACACCTGGGGAGGCACTGCACATCCTGCCAGGAAACCCAACACCTGGGGAGGCACTGCACATCCTGCCAGGAAACCCAGCACCTGGAGAGGTACTGCACATCCTGCCAGGAAACCCAGCACCCGTGGGGGTACTGCACATCCTGCCAGGAAACCCAGCACCTGGAGAGGTACTGCACTTCCTGCCCGAAAACCCAGCACCTGGGGAGGAGGTACTGCACATCCTGCCAGGAAACCCAGCACCTGAGGAGGGTACTGCACATCCTGCCAGGAAACCCAGCACCTGGGGAGGTACTGCACATCCTGCCCGAAAACCCAGCACCTGGGGAGGTACTGCACATCCTGCCAGGAAACCCAGCACCTGGGGAGGTACTGCACATCCTGCCAGGAAACCCAGCACCTGGGGAGGTACTGCACATCCTGCCATGAAACCCAGCACTTGGGGAGGTACTGCACATCCTGCCAGGAAACCCAGCACCTGGGGAGGTACTGCACATCCTGCCAGGAAACCCAGCACCTGGGGAGGTACTGCACATCCTGCCAGGAAACCCAGCACCTGGGGAGGTACTGCACATCCTGCCAGGAAACCCAGCACCTGGGGAGGTACTGCACATCCTGCCAGGAAACCCAGCACCTGGGGAGGTACTGCACATCCTGCCAGCAAACCCAGCACCTGGGGGAGGTACTGCACACCTTCCCAGGAAACCCAGCACCTGGGGAGGTACTGCACATCCTGCCAGGAAACCCAGCACCTGGGGAAGTACTGCACATCCTGCCAGGAAACCCAGGACCTGGGGAGGTACTGCATTTCCTGCCAGGAAACCCAGCACCTGGGGAGGTACTGCACATCCTGCCCGAAAACCCAGCACCCGTGGAGGTACTGCACATCCTGCCAGGAAACCCAGCACCTGGGGAGGTACTGCACATCCTGCCAGGAAACCCAGCACCTGGGGAGGTACTGCACATCCTGCCAGGAAACCCAGCACCTGGGGAGGTACTGCACATCCTGCCAGGAAACCCAGCACCTGGGGAGGTACTGCACATCCTGCCAGGAAATCCAGCACCTGGGGAGGTACTGCACATCCTGCCAGGAAATCCAGCACCTTGGGAGGTACTGCACATCCTGCCTGAAAACCCAGCACCTGGGGAGGTACTGCACATCCTGCCAGGAAACCCAGCACCTGGGGTGGTACTGCACATCCTGCCCGAAAACCCAGCACCCGTGGAGGTACTGCACATCCTGCCAGGAAACCCATCACCTGGGGGGTACTGCACATCCTCCCAGGAAACCCAGCACCCGTGGGGGTACTGCACATCTTGCCAGGATACCCAGCACCTGGGGAGGTACTGCACATCCTGCCAGGAAACCCAGCACCTGGGGAGGTACTGCACATCCTGCCAGGAAACCCAGCACCTGGGGAGGTACTGCACATCCTGCCAGGAAACCCAGCACCTGGGGAGGTACTGCACATCCTGCCAGGAAACCCAGCACCTGGGGAGGTACTGCACATCCTGCCAGGACACCCAGCACCTGGGAAGGTACTGCACATCCTGCCCAAAAACCCAGAACCTGGGGAGGCACTGCACATCCTGCCAGGAAACCCAGCACCTGAGGAGGTACTGCACTTCCTGCCAGGACACCCAACACCTGGGGAGGTACTGCACATCCTGCCAGGAAACCCAGCACCTGGGGGGAGGTACTGCACATCCTGCCAGGAAACCCAGCACCTGGGGATGTACTGCACTTCCTGCCAGGAAACCCAGCACCTGGGGTGGTACTGCATATCCTGCCCGAAAACCCAGTACCCGTGGGGGTACTGCACATCCTGCCAGGAAACCCAGCACTTGGGGAGGTACTGCACATCCTGCTTGAGGCCAAGAAATCTGTCACCAGGAGTTGTACTACAGGTTCTGTGGAAGACCAGAAAACACAGCATCAATAGAGGCACTATACATTTTGATGGATGCCCACGAAACCTAGCTCCAGGAACTCTTGTTTGTCTTATTGGAACAGCTTCTACTAAATTGCCAAAAGAAATCACTGCTAGAGGTGAAGGTGCCTCTAGTTTTTTTAGTACTTAGTAGGTCTTTCCAAGAATTGCATCTGATTATGCCTTCAGCAAAGTACAGTTTTCTTTTGTTACTGCCTGCCCTCTGGCCATAGGTACATAGATAAGTAGTAGGCTAGCTGCCATTTTGGGCCATTTTAAGCCTAGTCAATTTCCGTTTTTGAGCCTCAAATTAACCAATCACATTTGTTTATAGGCTGGCCTTACCCATTCCATGTTCAATAATTCTATATTATCCCTAATGAGAATAACTGGGATCATATCATAGATAAGTTCAGGGGACACCCATGCATGGGATAAAGCATTTTGGTGCTGCCTCTGTTTGTTAGGGGGGGTAGTCCTGGGGTAACTTTTCTGTTTCCCATCTATAGATCGAAGTTGTACTGGACTATAGACATGGAAGAACTTTGTTTAGATGGATGGGGAATCTATTCCAGAACAGCATTATCCTCTGCGAATAAACATGTCCCTCCAAACCATTCTTTTGGTGTTGTAGAAGAGATTTATATCCCTAGACTAAGTATTTCTGAGGCCATTTGACTTGCTGATGTGCAGTAAATCCATCAGGATTGGATTGAAAGTGCCTTGTGTACTCCATTATCTTCCTTCTGTTGTACAGTAAAACACTTCCTCAAGGAGGATTTGCCCCTCAGGCACTTCTAGGAAATTGGTGCTCTCCTCATGGGATCTTAACTTCATGACTAAAAACTGGCCCTGATCCTGTTGAGATCTGGAAAACCTTATTGAGTGGTAGCTTATCTCAACAGTTTGAAGTATCCCCCTTAAAGAGCCACATGTGAGAGGGCTGGGCCACCAGATTAAGGGATCAGACGTTATTAAAAGACCTGTACCCACCAAAATTAGAGGAGAAAGAGGTAGAGGAACTGATTGCCCCAATTAAAGAAGAAGACATTAGTGCCCAGCTTAAGAAATTGCCATGGGTGGAAAAAATCCAGGACTAGATGAATTGCCAGTAGAGCTGTGGAGAACGAGACATTTGAGAAGATTAGTAAGTTCTGGCAGATAATGCTTATATTTTATAAAATTTTGAATGAAAAGCAGGTTCATGAGTTTTAGAAAATGGCAGTTGTAGTCTTACACAAAGAAGGGAAGGATCCAACTAATGTGGTCCCTTGTAGGCCAGTATTAGTACTAACCATGAGTATAAGGTTTTCGCAGGCCAGTATTAGTACTAACCATGAGTATAAGGTTTTCGCAGACCAGTATTAGTACTAACCATGAGTATAAGGTTTTCACAGGCCAGTATTAGTACTAACCATGAGTATAAGGTTTTCACAGGCCAGTATTAGTACTAACCATGAGTATAAGGTTTTCACAGGCCAGTATTAGTACTAACCATGAGTGTAAGGTTTTCGCGGGCCACTATTAGTACTAACCATGAGTATAAGGCTTTCACATCTGTATTGGCAGCTAGATTGGCTAAACATATTGTGAAATTAGTGGACCAAGTTCAGAGTGGATTTATCCCAGGCAGAAAGATGTGGGAGGATTCTGGGAGCAAATGATGCTACAGGAAGAGAGACACAGAAGAGCAAGTTTCCTTTACTTAAGGTTAGTGCTGATTCCAGAAAGGTGTGTGATTAGGCCTATTTGAATTATCTTTAGGGAAATTATAACAAAATGTAATATTTCTATGACATTTGTAGATATATTGCAGTGAATATATGGGGGTGTCCTGGTACATCTAAAGTGGGGTGGGAATGTCTTTTGGAGCCCATTTTCATACAGGGGGGTGTGAGACAGGAGTATTCACTTTTTTACCACCACTCTTTACCCTATATTTAGCACCTGCAGTCCAGAAAATCAGGCTAAAAGGAATTTAAGGATGCCTAGAAGATGAATAAAAAAACAATGTAGTTATTTGCAATAATGATGATTATCAGACCCAGACAATAATGTAAAGAAACTATTTGAACTACTGAATAATTTTACACGGATCTCTGGGTACAGAATTAATGAGAGTAAATCCTAAGGCCATTTCAATTAATTCTCCTCATCTCCAGATCTAGTGCTCCAGCACCCTCTATCTGTGGGGGTACTGTGTACACCAGCACCCCTGTCTTGGTGTTACTATGTACCCCAGCACCCCTGTCTTGGGGTTACTATGTGCCCCAGTGCCCCTCTCTATGGGGGTACTTTGTGCACCAGCACTCCTATCTATGGGTGTACTGTGTGTACGATGTACCCCTGTCTTTGGGGGTACTATAAAATGAAAACTGAGTATGGATTACAAAGAAAGAGGAACAGGCCCCAGCTGAGACTTGAAACAAACTAAAAGACAAAATAAAAAGTCTCTTGAAAAAAATGGAAATGTTATCACTCAAGTCTGGATAACAAAATCCAGACTTTGAAAATATTTATAGTCCCCCCTTAGTCTTATGCTCAGGGCAAACTTTTGTCAGTAAGCCTGATGCCAGCTAGTGGGATGGTGTAAAAAAAGGAAATAAGAAAATTCATAAGGGATAACAGAAGACCCAGAGGAAGATGAGATAAAATAACCATGCCGGTCGAGCACAAGAGGGACAAGCCAAGACATTAAATTTATAGGTGGGACTCATAAGGGTCAGTCAAGACAAGAGACTGTTGAATGTCGTACTGAAGATGGTGATACAAACATTTGAGATTAAACAATTAAATGGAAAATAGAGGAATTCTATCCAATTGGCTTAGCAGGAGAAAAAAAAAGAAGAAACTTGCAGTTGCTTCTGATTTGTTGCCCGTTTTTGGGGAAGAGATTAAATACCCAGAGAGGATAATTGAGTGGAACCACTTTAAGTATCTCATGTCAAACAGGAGGAAAAATGGCTTTATGGTACTTAGATCTGTCATAATTAAGTGATGCAGAGAGAAGAAGAAAGGGAAAAAGTTACTTGAGATGAAATTAATGTCAATAGATGCAAGGATGGAAATGTAAAGTACAAAACAAATAATTAGCTGATTATGTATGTAGCTACTGGACCAAAGTGCAATAGTTGTGATGGAGGTGAAAGAGAGATGGAGAAAAACAATAGGACAAGTGGCATGAGGAATGATTTGAAATTTGTCAGATGTCCTTTCCAGTAATGTAACCAAAGAGTCTAAGCATTCTGAAATGCAAGTGTTTATAGAAATGCTTCTATGCCCCCATAGGTTAAATTAAATATTCCCAGAAGTCAATGGGAATTGGCTGTGGATGCAAGCCTGATGAAAATGTAGATTATGTACATACATTTTGGTCATGTGCAGAAATGAGCAAACTGAGATTTAAAGCATGTGATTAAGAATATCCTAGGAAGTAATCTAAAGTTAAAGAAGCACTGCTTTTGAGCTGGTATCCAGTCTGACAAATAAAAGAGCGGTAGAGCTACTACTGCTAGACTTCAAAAAGATAATAATGAGAGACTGAAAAACAAACAATTCCCTACAAAGAGAAGTGCTAATAAAAGCAATGGAAGAAATGACAATATGGAGAAGAAAGGTTGTGGGGAGCAGGGGGGTAAAAATAGAACAAGACAAAGTTCATGTTGGAAGGTATTTAAAACAGATTAAGAAAGATGAATTAGAATAAATGCTTACCCAGCTGTGTACACAAAGAATGTTGTTTTGCTATGTAATTATCGTATTTCTCTGTGACATTTGGTAATTCTCCTGAGTTGAGTTGAACTCCTGCATATATAATACTAGGAGGTGTGAAAGGGGGCAGGATTAATACAGTGAGAACTTTTCAGATTAACAAGGGGCAACTACTGGAGAAAGATTACAGTGTACTATGCATGAGATCCTATGGTACGGTGTTTGATTCCACGAGCCCTCATTTGCCTCCTTTGTGACCTTGAGGACGTCACTTAACCAGACAGTACTTGAAGGCAACTGGGAATTTGGACTAGGCTCCTTAATGCTCCCCTGGACTGAAAGCCTAGAAACTGCCTATCAGCTGAGTATAAAAAGTAACAGAAATCAATAAACTTCCTACTTAAAAAAAGTAAAGTATAATTAACAAGGAAGTCCCCCGGAGCAGATGGTTTTCTTGTAGAAATTTAGAATTAAGGAGAAAAGAAAGTGATGGAGATTTGAAAGGAGTTGTTTAACAATATTTTAAAATGGTGGAGGAGTATCTGCATGTTGGAATAATGATGTAGAACTTGTATTACAGAAAGAGGGTGACAGATGACCCTTTACATTTGGTTTCATATAGACCACTTTTGATTTTAAACCATGATTATAAAGTGTTCATGTCTATATTAACTATGAAAATGGCAAATATTTCACCAAAACTGATCTAGACGAATGTGGCTTTGTTGAGAAAGGCAAATATTTGACTAATAGAACAATGGCGATCCATGGGGAAGACCGACTGTAAGAAAACATCAGTATTTTTGGTGAGTCTTGATAGAGAGAAAGCGTTCAGTTCAACCAACTGGGATTTTATTGCTTGGATAATGGTAGCATTTGTATTCCCTGGTGCAATAACAGGCCAAATAAGGCCGATATTGTGAAGAATCGTGGACAAGAATAATGGTGGTGGTGGGTTCTTTTTGTGACAAGCTGCATTTGAACAAAGGAACCTGGCAGAGATAATCTTCTTGCCCTTTCATATTTGCTTTATGTTTAGATCCATTAACAAGGAAAATAAGGGATTCAAAAATTCATGGATATAGCTGGTATGGTACTCGGGAAAAGTAGGCTTTATATGCAAATATTATTTTGTACTTGATAAATCAGAACAAGGGCATTTTAGTGTTGTGGAACATCTTGCGATAGTTTCAGGTGTTTTGTGGATGTAAAATTTAGTGAATTTGAAATAAAGGCTAGAGTGTAAACTACATAACCACACATAGATTGGTTCAGAAATACAAAAATAGCAAAAGCAGCAGACTGGAATGCAGCTTCACTGTGCAGGTTAAAAATTATTTAATCCAAACTTAAAAAAAAACATAAAAAGAAAAAAGGAATCTAAAACAAGCAAGCGCTGCTTTCACATGTACAAACAGATGGACAGCTCAGTGGTAGCATTGTCGCCTCACAGCAAGAGGTTCTCCTGTTTGATTCTCTGCTGGGGTGCCTTCTGTGCAGAGTCTGCATGTCCTCCCTGCGTTCATGTGGGTTTCCTCCAGGTGCTCCAGTTTCCTCCCACGTTACAAAGACGTGCATCTGGAGCATTTCTCCCCAGGCCTCCGCTGAAAATTGGCTTGTTCCAAGTCGGACTTTCCCAGTTAACAAATGTAAAATAAATTAATAAATAAATGGTTCAGCAGACCATTAACTGCTGCATAGAACCAATTTAAACATGTAGTTAATCTGTATAACCTATCGGGAATTAACTATACAAACTCTTAGAACCCAAATTAGTCTTTAAAGAAAAACAATCATTAAGGCTATGGCCTTTGTCAGACTGCAAGGTAATTATCCAATGCATTTCTACCTGCTCTGTCTTACTTCTGACATCACCCAAACATCTATTAGAACTCATTAAATGTATAACCTGAAAGGCAATGACATGATCTGTACCAGTACTGCTGATACACTTAGCTAGTGCATTTGTAGTTAGTCCCCTACAACTCTCACTGAGGTGTTCACGTATTCTTTGTCTGAGAGAGGGGTTGGTCTTCCCAACATAAAATGCTGGACATTTCCTGTATCTAGCAAGCTGTACCAAATCCCTGTTTGAACAGTCAGAATATAAAGTAAAATTACACAACCTACCAGAGTCTGGATGTAGAAAAGTATTCCCATTTTCAGCATACGTGCAACCTGTATAGTTCCTACTGCTAAAAGGAATATTTAGTAGTGAA
Source organism: Protopterus annectens (assembly GCF_019279795.1). Classification (NCBI taxonomy): domain Eukaryota; kingdom Metazoa; phylum Chordata; order Ceratodontiformes; family Protopteridae; genus Protopterus; species Protopterus annectens. The sequence continues at coordinate 396,756,733 of NC_056740.1, read as the reverse complement.
TATAAAATATTGCATTCTAACTGTAAGACTCATCATTTTCTTTGCAATCTGAGAGCATCCTGCCTTAATTTTAGTTACAACCAGTTCATTGGTGTTCCTGAGCTGGATTACAGCATGTGTTACACTTGATTTGTGTTTTTTTTTTTGTCAGGAGTGTGTGTCTGTGTTCTGGGTCTAGCTGGTTTTTGGATGTGTTTATATCATAACATCTCAAACTGAAAGTATTGAATGCTCACAAGAATGAAAATGCCGAAACGCGAATTCGGTATTGTGGGGGGCTAAGCCCCCCACAACCCCCGCTAAATATATATTCCAACTCTGAGATCGCACTACAGTGAGGAAAGGACAAATATCCCAATCTTCACTGTACTGCAATCCCAAAAACTGACCCTCGACATTTCGGCACTTTTGCTGTCGTGCTGTTCGATATTTTCACTTTCTGATAATATATCAATCCTTTTGGACATCCTACTACAGGGCTTCCTGAGCTTCATATAAGCCACTATGGTGAGTACAATGGGTCATATGTAGAGCACAAGAGGAAATGGGCATGGAGGCAGGGAGGTAAGGGTCACATACTATTATCTTTCACTAGGATTTCATGAGAATTGAGAGGTTCTGTTGACTTCCATTATGGATAGGTACGTACAGGCTTAGCTATCATCCCTACTTGAGGAAAATATTGTTTTACAATGCTGTAAATGTTCTTTGTATGGTACTAAGAAAGAGACCTTTTTAAAGTATTGATATGACCATTTGTAGCAAATGTACTAGCCTACAGGACTGCAAAAATTGAACTGCTAGGCCTGAGGAGAGAAGTTTATGAATTCTTCTCAGTCTAACAAAAGCTTTTTTTTTTGCCTCAGATGATATGAGAGTCCAAAAAGGTTGGACCTCTTATTCCATGAGGTGAAGCATATCCTCTTATCCTACTATCAGTATGATCTGTTATTCCATTCCGACTGAAATCAAAATCACTGGTGCTCCTAACTGTCCTTCCTGTGCGGAATTGGGAGTAGGTACCGTTCTGTTATCCAAGGGGCCTTGGGACAGTATTGTTCATGTAACTAACCCTACAGTTTCTAGTAACTTTGCTAACCCACACACAAATGCTATAAATACCAATTAAGGTATGATGTCTGAAATTTTAGAGATGGATAATATGTTTACCAACCAGGAGAGAGGATAAAAAAAGACAAAAAATTAGTAATGATAGTCAGATTAAGTCCAGAAAACTTAAAAGAAGAACAGTGGGAGGCAATTTTACCATTCACAATTTCAGTCTGGTCATTGACATAATTTCCCAAAGAAGTGTACTTTTATTTTTTTTATTTTTGGAGACTCCATGCTTAAAAATTTAAATTAGACCCATTTCTTCTATTGACAAGTTAAAAATTACAATATACAGGGTGGCGTAGTGGTGAAGCGGATTGAGTTGTTGCCTCACAGCAAGAGGTTCTTCAGTTCGATTCTCGGCCAGCATACCTTCTGTGCGGAATCTGCATGTCGTCCCACATTTCAACGACATACATCTGGAGCATTTCTCCTCTGGCCTGCACTGAAAATGGGCTTTGTCCAGTCAGACCTTTCTAGTAAACAAATGTTAAATAAATAAAATAATCTCCAGTCTGTGAGGTCTAGCATTGATTGAGATATCCAACATGCAAAAGAAACTGTTAAAAGATTGATAGTCGTTTGTGTTTTCATGCAAATGTAGCCAAAGCTCAACACGATATGGCTTCTGCGATTTCAGAAATTTGAAATGAGCATAGTGCATTGCTCTGTTTTGGTGAAATTCTCCTTTCCCCCAGACTTAGAGTATCACTTCACAAAGGGTATTTTGTTCAACAAGTAGTTGAATGATTTTTGTGTAAGGAATAAAACAATGTTAATCTTGAGTTGGGAAGCTTTCTTGTATCATCCTATCTTGGACTCTTTACCCCTGATGGACTCCATTTAAATTACTTTGGTGATAAACATTTAGGAAGTCCTCTTTTTGCCATTGCAACACGTTTTTAGTACTATCAATAAATGAAATGCTATCAGTGCAAAACATAAGGGATCTAATAATCTTTTATTATATAAATATATATATTTTTTTTGTTAATTTATTTCAGTTTGTATGTATACACTTTATTATATAAATGCCAGAAATCTAAATAAGAAAGCAGCCGAGCTTCAAGTTCTTGCTCATTTATATGACTTCAAAGTTCTGGTTATTATTGAAGCCTGAAAGTGAAACGTCATTAATATCCCCAGATTGCAATAATTTGAGCGTCTTAAAAACTAGCAGTTAATGGGATGGTATAGTTATTCCTGTACATGATTCCTTTTTAGTCATGGTAGACATTTGCAACAACAACAGTGGGACCATCATGGCTACTCTGGAATCTCAGAAGAGTAACACACTGTTGTTAAACTGTTTATTATAGGAGTGCCAGACTTTATCTGGAGCAGCAAATCAAATTTTATTAGGTTACTTTAACTGCCTATAATATCAAAGCTGGGCCTCCAAAACTAGCTACAATGTAGCTTGTAGAAGACTGAAATCAGCCATTCCTAAATGTAAGGCAAATTGAGAAGAAAAACGTGTTTCTCACAGTAAGAATCTTAAAATGTTCTACATTTATGTTAATCTCTGTTTGAGGTTGCTACATCTATAAAGGTTTTTTTCCTATACGTGGCAGTACTTTAAGTAGTGGGTGATTTTATTTTTTTGCAAGCACTTTGCTAACCTGGTTACCAATCCCACCCTTTTGGCCTGTACTTGTCTTGCTAATCAGGGCATCCTGTATTCCTTTATTACTCAAGGTAACACTCATCATAGTTCCAATGCCTTACGTTGTCATCATGTTACTGAAAACATGGCCTGACTTCATTAAAGAAAATAAAACATAACAGTGGCCGTCGGTCAAATAAAATGCCTGGTATATTATTTAAATGGATTCATGTCAATCCATTGAAGGCAGTTTCAGTGAATACAAATAAAGCAAAATCAGTTCAGTGAAACCACCTTCAGTGAACATTGAAACTTTTTTTTTTGCAGGGGTTCAAGCTACCCTGCACCCCCCATTTGGAGGGCACCACCCACAGTTATATGTAACAACTCTGAGGTTACACAGCAGTATAGAAACGGTAATCTCCACTTTTGTCAAAGGCAGTTTTAGCGAACTGGTTTTGGTTTCTTTGTGTTTGCCAAAATCACCTTCAACGAAGTGACATGCTCCCTATTTAAACACCTAAACCCACATATAGTGGTGAACTAACCGTCATCTTAACACTGTCTTTTAAAAATGCATCTTTCCATCTACCAGGAAAAAAGTTAACATAAATCCATTTTATAAAACGGGAGTTGCTGTTTTGAGGACAGTTGCCACCCAATCTAACTTCCTTGTTATGCAAGTGTTTCAAAAGATGCCTTTTCAGCTTACTTAAGAGTAATCACAGGCTTGGTGCTGCTTTGCATATCTGTCATCATGGCCTTATGAAAAGTCATTCTGCCTCAAAATCACTAATCATTTTTATGATCATGTTCGTAGGGCTGCAGATAATGTTGTGCTATATTTAGATCTCTCTAAAGCATGCAATAATGTACCGCATTCAGTTATTATAGAATGCACAATGAAACTTGGTATAAAATGTCTGTATATTAAATCAGATTAACGCATAGCTTTCTAGGAGACAATTTAATGTAAAAAATTTGCAGCCATTATTTACATTGGGCTGATGTTCACGCAGAGGTCTCCTAGGAGTCTGTTTTAGGTCTGGCACATTTCATCATGGTGTTTTCCTTTCTTCCTACACATAAAAGTATTTGAATTGCCAAATATGCAGGTATCAAGTTAGGATCAGTTATTGCTAATAACACTTAGATTGCTAGTGTAGTAAAATGGGCTGCATAGGAATGGGTTTAACATCAGTTTTAGTAAATGCGGTTTCAGGAATTTTGGGCCCTTGAAAATGAGTTCTGACATCTTATTAGGGGACACATCTATTGGTAGTACTTCCTTAGCCTCCTTATTTAAAGATCTCAGTATATGTGTTGACCCCAAACTGAATTTTAAAGCAAATGCCTCACAGATCAAATCTTAAATCCTAAAAGTATGTGGCCAGTTTTTTGGACATTGCAGTCTAGATCTTCTGCTTTACTTTAAAAAACATATTTGTTACATATGTTGCTAATTGTTGAGTCATATTTCATGATTTGCCACTGTTCTAGGGTGATTTAATCCTCTTTGAAGGGACTACAAAGAATATTTACTAGACACCTATGTAGTGATGTTCAGGATCTTAATTATTCTGACATACTTCACCTTTTTGGCTCATTTTGCGTTCCCTTCCACTTTGTAACCTTGTGCTTTTACACAATGGCACAATAAGCATCTTTCTGGACTTGTGCTTTTACACAATGGCACAATAAGCATCTTTCTGGATTTGAAGCCGACTTATTCTGAAAGATCTTTAAAACACAGTAATCTTATTACCGTCTTGGTTCTTGTAGAACTGTAAGATATTTCAAATTTGCTTCATTAAGCATTGCTCATGTGTGGATTAAACTCCTGTTTCTCTTATGTAACTGAAACTCTATGAATACATTTAAAATGTTACTAGATTCTTGGGTTGTCTGTTTTAGTGTACATTGTAAATGTGAAATCTGTGTTCTAACATGGCCTCTGGCCTGAGTACAGGTATACCTTGAAGTATCAGCCATGAAAAGATTGTGAAAAGGGACTATGAAAACAAGTTACAAAGGAGCAATGGGAAGAGCTCTGTAGGAATTCCAAGTACGCACCAAAGTTCAGAAAGTTTTAGGGTTTTTGTATGGAAGTGTTTGCATACGTACTTTTAGAACCAGGTAGAATACAGGGGATTTTTCCTCATGTAGATAGCAAATGCTGGAGATGCAGTGGAGAAGAGGGAGGTAACTGGGAACAAGCTTTTTTGGAAATGCAACAAGCTGACAGGTTTTAAAATTCCCTACAGAGTACCTTGACAGAATTGTTGGGAGACGGACAGTAACCAGGAAAATTATTCTGTTGAGTAGGGATATAATAATGTCTTACAAAGTTAATTGTTATTGGCTGAGAAAAAGCAACTAAGTAGAAAATAGAAGTCAAAGTCTATACCAGATTAAATAGATGGTTTGAATATGATGAATGAGACAGAAGAACTGGTTGTAAGATCTTTAGAATGGGAGGAGGAGGGGTGAGATTTAAGGGAAGGCAAGAATTGAACAATTTATGTAATACTGGAGTGAATAAAAATTGTTAGAAAACATCATATATGGTTCTGTATCATTTTGTCAAATGTAGGTTTGACTGAAAGAAAAACAGTAGGTATAAATGCCTGTAAGTACATTTGATTGAAAAGTCATTTCATTGAAAAGATTCTGCACAACATATATACCATAAACTTTTTATTTATCGTTCCTTTTATATATATATATATATATATATATATATATATATATATATATATATATATATATATATATATAAATGTGTGTATGCATATGTAATCATTTGTAGGTCAAAACAGTGAATGCTTATATGAGTGAATGCTTTTTCAGCCTGTGAATAGCAGTGAATGCTCATATCAGCAAACGTCTGGACTTGTGCTATACATAATGGCACACAAGCATCTTTCTGGACTTGTGCTTACACAATGGCACAATAAGCATCTTTTCTGGACTTGTGCTTACACAATGGCACAATAAGCATCTTTCTGGACTTGTGCTTACACAATGGCACAATAAGCATCTTTCTGGACTTGTGCTTACACAATGGCACAATAAGCATCTTTCTGGACTTGTGCTTACACAATGGCACAATAAGCATCTTTCTGGATTTGAAGCCGACTTATGCTGAAAGATCTTTAAAACATAGTAATCTTATTACCGTCTTGGTTCTTGTAGAACTGTAAGATATTTCAAATATACAGACAGATATAGACAGAATTACTTCTCCTTACTCCAAAACAACCACAAAACCAATCCACAAAAATTCTGGAAAGGCATCACTACCCTCCTAAAACCTGGCTCAACAGAAAACCCAAGCCCAGACCCAAATGCACAAGATATAGATCTGGCTACCCAATTCAACTCATTTTTTATAGACTCTGTTTCCAAACTAACCTCATCCTTCTCTAATAACACCTCACCCCCTACTTCTGCATGTTCCCTATCATCATCCCCTTCATATCCAGCCTCCCAACTCCCACCATTCTCCCTAAAACCCATTCCTACTTCTACCATAAGAAAACTCCTTCAAAAGCTAAAACCATGCTCCAATGCCCCCGATAACATTCCCTTATCCTTCCTCAGCATAGCTGCCGAAGCCATTGCCTTCATCAGCATCCTAATCAATTGCTCTATCGAAGAAGGGCTTGTACCCCAACTCTGGAAAAGGGCTTTCATCATTCCCCTGCACAAAGGAGGCAATCATAACAATATTACTAACTTTCGTCCCATCGCCATCCTCTCTCCTATATCAAAACTCCTAGAGAAATGTATCCATCTTCAACTCCTTCCCTATCTCCTAGATAATAACTTACTAACTTCCACACAACACAGATTCAGACCCAGTCACAGCACCATGACTGCCCTCCTTTCCTTCCTGGAAACTGTAAATAAAGCCAGAGATTCTGGATCCACCGTATCTACCCTCTTTCGTGACCTCTATAAGGCCTTTGATACTATCTCTCACAACCTTCTCCTAACTAAACTATCTAACCTAAACCTATCCCCTTCCTCTCTCAATTGGTTCACCAGCTATCTCTCCAACAGACAACAACTGTCAAGTGGAAAAAAGCCATCTCCTCTTTCCTTAACACACCCACTGGTGTTCCCAAAGGTGTTCCCCAAGGTTCCATCTTGGGCCCTCTCCTTTTCAATATATTCATAAATGATTTCTTCCACTCAATTCCCCATGCTAAACTTATTCACTATGCAGATGATTCTACAATTATCTGTTCAGCCAGATCCATCCCCACTCTCTTAAAACTAACTCAAGACGCCTTCTCTACCACAGAACAGTGGATGAAGGACATTCATCTAGCACTCAATGCATCAAAAACCAAACTTATGGTATTTACCCCCTCAAAAACCAACACCTTTGATATAAAACTATTCCCCATCACTAGCCAGAATAACACACCTCTTGAACTGGTATCTGAAACCAAACTACTAGGAGTCCAGATAGATGACCAGCTTAAATTCAATAGCCACCTACAACTAAACATAAAAAAACCCCACCAAAAACTTGGCATGCTCTACCGAAACAATCAGTTCCTCACTACATCTACAAAGATCACTCTCGCTACTACATTTCTCATCCTCTCTCTCCTTTATGGTGCCCCTCTCCTAACAAACCTACAATCATCTCTCAAAACTAAACTGTCCTCCTGTTATAATAAAATTGCCAAATTTGCCACCAGCCACAAATCATCTACCCATCACTGTACATCTCTTCACAAACTCAATTGGCTAGAGCTTCCTCACTATCTCTCATATACTCAGCTCACTTTTGCTCACAAACTAATTTTTCACCCTCCTCTGTCCCTCTCTCAACTCTACCTTTAAAATGCACATGCCACAAAGACTCCTAAGATCTAATAACCAAAACCTAATAGAGCTGTACAAACCCCTTCACTCTCCAGGACAAAACCTCCTGTCCTATGCCCTGGCACGCCTACGGAACTCACTTCCTCCCTCTATCCGTATCACCACCAACCTCCCTGCCTTTAAAAAATCACTGCACTCACATTTAACATCCTCATGGGAATGCTCCTGCTCCCACCCCTCATAGCCTATTCCCCACCTCCTACAAACAACTATATTATACATTACTAGACACCAAATAATAAGTCAACTGTAACAACATCTTATAATTCCACAAATCATACAACTCCACAGCAATGCTTGCTTTTATACAAAACCTAACCTGAAATCTTTATTGCATCTGCTCATATCTTACTGTTTAAAGATTTGTCTCTAATCTACAAATGATTGAAATTGTAAACTAATGTAATCTTTGTTTTGGAGCTTTTCTTCCCAGGACTCCATTGAAAATGGGTTCTTTTTGGCCCAATGGACTATCCTGGTAAACCAACTGCAAATAAAAAATAAAATAAATAAATAAATTTGCTTCATTAAGCATTGCTCATGTGTGGATTAAACTCCTGTTTCTCTTATGTAACTGAAACTCTATGAATACATTTAAAATGTTACTAGATTCTTGGGTTGTCTGTTTTAATGTACATTGTAAATGTGAAATCTGTGTTCTAACATGGCCTCTGGCCTGAGCACAGGTATACCTTGAAGTATCAGCCATGAAAAGATTGTGAAAAGGGACTATGAAAACAAGTTACAAAGGAGCAATGGGAAGAGCTCTGTAGGAATCCCAAGTACGCACCAAAGTTCAGAAAGTTTTAGGGTTTTTGTATGGAAGTGTTTGCATGGGTACTTTTAAAACCAGGTAGAATACAGGAGATTTTTCCTCATGTAGATAGCAAATGCTGGTGATGCAGTGGAGAAGAGAGAGGTAACTGGGAACAAGCTTTTTTGGAAATGCAACAAGCTGACAGGTTTTAAAATTCCCTACAGAGTACCTTGACAGAATTGTTGGGAGACGGACAGTAACCAGGAAAATTATTCTGTTGAGTAGGGATATAATAGTGTCTTACAAAGCTAATTGCTATTGGCTGAGAAAAAGCAACTAAGTAGAAAATAGAAGTCAAAGTCTATACCAGATGTAATAGATGGTTTGAATATGATGAATGAGACAGAAGAACTGGTTGTAAGATCTTTAGAATGGGAGGAGGAGGGGTGAGATTTAAGGGAAGGCAAGAATTGAACAATTTATGTAATACTGGAGTGAATAAAAATTGTTAGAAAACATCATATATGGTTCTGTATCATTTTGTCAAATGTAGGTTTGACTGAAAGAAAAACAGTAGGTATAAATGCCTGTAAGTACATTTGATTGAAAAGTCATTTCATTGAAAAGATTCTGCACAACATATATACCATAAACTTTTTATTTATCGGTTTATCGGTCCTTATATATATATATATATATATATATATATATATATATATATATATATATATATATATATATATAAATGTGTGTATGCATATGTAATCATTTGTAGGTCAAAACAGTGAATGCTTATATGAGTGAATGCTTTTTCAGCCTGTGAATAGCAGTGAATGCTCATATCAGCAAACGTCTTTAGTGGAGATTTTGCTGTCAACCTTTTTTACGGGATTGTGGTACAGCGGAGTTAAGGAATTTGCCCCCTTTACCCCACTGTGTTGTATGATCTCGAAAATGGTGTGTGTGTGTGTGTGTGTGTGTGTGTGTGTGTGTGTGTGTGTGTGTGTGTGTGTGTTTAGCAGGGGGTGGGGGGCATAGAGGGCTTACCTTCTGTAGAAAAGTTTTGATTTTTGCTGTTTTCAATCATTTTAGATTCAGTCTAAAACAATCCTTTCTTTTGTTATTTGCGACTGTGTGTTCACTTTTTGATCAGACACTCATACATGTATATACACTGCACGTCAATATTAATGGAAACTGCTGTTATTTTGCTTTCTGTTAATCTATGTGAAGTCATGTGGTTTAAAATGTGATGATTTAATAAACATGTTTATAAAAATCCCATGATGTGTTTAAATAAAATGGAGGTGCAAAATAAAATTCTTTCTCTTGGTACGAATGAATGTTTAGAACAAATAGTATGAAAAATGAACATTTGGAGAGGCAGTAGTTTAATAATTGTATAGGACTTAATAATTGTATAGGACTTAATAATTATATAGGACTAGGACTTAATTAAAATCTAGTAAGCAACACACTAAATGTTTAAATAGGCAGGTTCAGATTTTCACAGCCATCTCTGTGTTATGGTCGACCTTTGTGAACTTGAAAATAGCAGTACAAGCCTTTGGGCAGGAGTGCTCATCACTAAAGACCCCATAAGTGAACTCTTGCCAGTGGACTCATTTCCTGCTGTTCTTTGATACAGTATAATCAGGGAGCTGTGACACCTGGGAAATGTGCTGCAGTAGCCTCAGACAACAGCCACAAGACCTTAATGTGTAAGAGGTTATGTTAAACTTTTTGCTCTTGTACAACAAATAAAGAGGGATAAAGACTCTGATGTTACCATGCCTCTGATAAACTGGTATTCAAGGACTGTGTTAGTCCATCACTCTGTTTTTTTTCTATGTAACATGTTGGTTCATTTTGTACATTTCTAATGGCTGTTTTCAGGAGACCAGGAATAAGAAGCATTTGCTCCTTTTTGTTGCAGTAGGAGGTAGTTACAAATGGAGCACCTATTTGACTTCAGATTTGAGAAGAAGACAAGGGCCGGTTCAAGTACATACCTTAAGGTGAACTTACACTACTGCTAAAAATAAAGGGAATAAGCAGTGACTAAGCTGTTTACAAATATGGGTTTGATTGCCACAAATTCCATTTGCATAATTTGATTTTGAGTTGTGCTTTCCCCAGTAGTCATCCCTGAAAAGAGGCACTTGATCTTTCGAGTCTTTATTATAAAGACGAACATTCAGGTTGTCCAACACCTGAACGTCAACAGCTGAACAGAGAAAGCTGAAAACCACAAACAGCCACTTCCGCAAATTTTTTTACACGGAAAAAAATTTACTTGGCCATTAACAGGAATTTGCCCTTTTCCCAAATGTAGACCAATCTCAGAGTTGGTATATTTTAGTTAGGGGGGGGGGGCATAGCCACTTGATTAGGGTTGAAAGTTTGTTTTACTGTCCGTCGGCCTAGCAAATTTTTTCCCTGTGAAAAAATTCACGGAAATGGCCGTTCGCAGTTTTCAGCTTTCACTGTTTAGTAGGTGTTTGACAACCTGAACGTTCATCTTTATAATATAGACCTGCTCTTTCACAGTTATAGAAACAGTAAAGTAATTTTTTTTCCCAAAAGAGAGATATCTGAAAAATGAGTGAGGATGTAGGTTCCATTTTAGCATTTTCTGAGCCTGTAATATAATGAAATAGTCATGCTGTCATCAGTGCTACAACGAACTCAGGACTAACAGCAGTCATTCTCAATTCCATCATGGGTGGCCTACTGATGGTAAAGAGACCAGTAATAATCATTTGTGTGACTTAGTAACTACGTGCATGTGTTTCTGCTAAATGTAGACTGAGTTCTGCTTAGATCAGGATATGGCCTTGTAAACAACACAGAAACGTGCAGACAGTTTGTTTGACTAGTTAATTACATCTTCCTAGTGCTGTTTTATGTTGTTCTGATTCCTGCTTTACACAATCTCCCTTATTTGAATGTATAAAATCCTTCATTCTTTCTGTAAATTGTGGAACTTCAGACTATGTTCTCCAATTAAATAAAACTGCAAGTAAAATAGCATGTGTGTGTGTGTGTATATATATATATATATATATATATATATATATATATATATATATATATATATATATATATATATATATATATATATATATATATACATATACTGTCGAACAATGGTTCACTCACCGTTGCCTCCTTCTTAACCCAAAAAAAACTAAAATGCTACTCTTCTCACCAACCCGTAAGTCCCCCCCTTACATTTCACACTCATATCTAACAATGGTACACTTATTTCCCCCGACCCAACTACTAAACTGCTAGGAATAACAATTGACAATAACCTCAACTTTGATATTCATATCAATAACACTATAAAAACAGTCAATAAAAAACTAGGATCCCTCTATAGAATCAAACCCCTTCTAACACCAGCAGCCAGGGCCGCTATAGCAAGAACTCACCTTATCTCTACTCTACTCTATGCCTCACTTATTTATACAAATCTTTCTAAAAACAACCTCAGCAAACTAGCAGTATCCTATAATAATATTGCTCGATTTGCTACTGCCTCTCCTTTCAGAACTCATCACTGCCTTAATCTAAAACAACTTGGCTGGCTTGAGTTTCCACATCATCTGCAATATCTCCAGCTTGCTATAGCCCACAAGATCTTCTCTCAACCCACAAATACACCAATACTCTTAAACCTTTTCACCTCCCCACAGCAATCCTAAAAACCTACGTTCATCTAACAAACTTCTTATTAACACTTGCAGATCTTACAACTCAGCAGTGGATACCCTGTTCTCTAATACTGTTGGAAAGTTATGGAATTCACTTCCTACTGAGCTCACTTCTCTGTCATCTCCTACACTATTTAAAAAGAAACTAAAATTATATCTCAATACACACTGGTTATGTTCCTGCACTAACCCCGACTAACTTTCCTACATCTCATCATTAACATCCTTACATCATTATGTATGTATATTTACTTTCTGTCTTGATTTCGACAGTACCCCTTGCTGTCCTTGTTAAGCTCATTTGAACTATTGATGTTAATATTGTTATAATGAATGCTCATTTATTGCAATTATGAAAGAAAAAAAAAATTTTTTTAAATTTTGTTTACTTTTCAAACTGCTACCACTTTTGAAATTCAGTTTTGTATGTATCTTTACTGTTACTTATTTTTATATTTTATATTGGAGTTTTATATTTGTATTTTTTCCATATGTCTTTGGAGCTTTTCTCCCCGGGCCTCTACTGAAAATGGACATGTATCCAGCTAGACTAGCCCGGTCAACAAATGTAAAATAAATAAAAATAAAATAAATAAAAATAATATATATATATATATATATATATATATAAAAAACTAGTTATGCAATTTAAAACATACACACACTTTTCATATCTAGAGTAACTGCACCCTATATATTTCTCCTAATTTATTAATGAAGTGTAATAGCTGTTTATGAATAGCATACCAGAAAAAGTCTAAGTTGTTTAGTATCCCTTTATATATGTAGCTGTTACGAAGTCTATAGTTTTAAAGGCAGGCCTTTTTCATAAATAAGAAAGCTGAAATGCCACTCTTCACTATAGTAAAGGAAAGCTGCATCTTATCTCTCAAGGCTTTCCAGCTATTTCTGCATTATTGGTTGGTCTGTACTCGATCTGCGTTTTACTGTATACCTTGATTAGTGCATGAAAACTGAATGAGCATTTACCGTAGTGCGTTATCATAATTACTAATTAAAAAATCCAGTGAACTGAAGATGCAGTACAAGTAATGGCACCATAGGATTATAATACCATAGGAAATGCAAGGCAATTGAGTAACAAGACCATTTACGCCTTTTGCCAATACCCACCATGAAACTTTACCCCTCTTCTCAAGAAGGGCAAAGCCGGTCAGTAAATTTAAGTACACATTCGTCCGTCCAGGTTTAATTTGAAGGATGCTAGGGTGTTATTTTAGATAACTTGCAGGGGAAGTTTGTTCCAGAGGTGGAGTAGGTGTTGGATAGTAAATTTTGTCTTCCCAGAACGTTTTGTTTACATGCTGGTGGAGACTTTAGTCCCTGGTTCTGGTATTAGTGGAGCTGTTTGACTTGTGGTGGTGCAGGGGAATCAAGAAGGATGTCAGTCACTAATCATGTTATTGATACAAGCTGACAGCTTTTCTGCTCCTTTTTTGTCTGGACACCTCTGTGTTTGGTTTTAAAGCATTATAACTGTGAAGTGGGCACTGTTAAATACTCATAAAGGGTAGCAATATCTTTTAAGTGTATCTGCTAGGCCTCCTATGACTCCTGTGATCACTTGATTAGGGTTGTTCCTATGACTCTAACTGTTGTAATGTAGCAATGTTAAGATGAGCTTCAAATAATCTACATCTTCTTGTCCTGAGTTCGATTCTCTCAGCTTCTGTTCAACTCTCTGAACAAGTCACCTAAGTAGACATCCTTTTTCCTGGTTGGTTCAGTCAGTTAACAGATGAATACAGTTTTGAGATTTAAGTAAGTTTACAATTTAAAACCTAAAACACACTTTGCATTCACCAAGTTTGATAACACCCAACATTAATGGAATATATCTGCAGGAACTAAGCCTAACATTTGAGGTATGAGTAAGTAACATCAGATTTAACAGAAAAACAAAATGCATGCCTAGTTTCTCAGTCCATTAAGAAGAACTTCTCTTTGGTCTGAAAAGTATAAAATGTAGCCTTGTTCAGTGTTCTGGCATTGCCATTTCAGGTTGTATGATTTTTGTTTTTGCATCTTCTGAGATTATAGGTGTCATGATAATCCAGTTGTTTTAACTTTTGACCTTAACTTTAGTTAGCTACCCACCGGGCAGTTCATATTTACATTAATCGTGTATAACATTTTATGTTGGGTACTATGAAAAGAATTTTTTTTTTATTACCCCTACTGTGTATTTTGTCAAAATCTGCAGTGGTGCAGTGGTAGCGTTGTTACCTCACAGCAAGAGGTTCTCCTGTTCGATTCTCGGCTGGAGTGCCTTCTGTGTGGAGTCTGCATGTCCTCCTCGCGGTCGAGTGGCCTGTCACAGTTTTGTTGGCTTCTTTGCTTCTAAAGACAGCATTAGTTCCCTTGTAAAGCAGTTGGACCTGTACTGTATAATTTAAGAACATCCCTTTGCATTACTGTTGCCATAATGACTGCTGCACTTTGATTGAACGGCTATACAGGCATTTCCTTAAAACTGCATGGTGGGAGGTTGGCATAATGGTTAAGGTGTTTACCTTACAAACACAAGGTGCAGGGTTTGATTCTCACATGGGGGAATTGGCTAGGTTTAAAATGGCCCACAAGGGCAGTTAGCTTAGTAATAACCCATGAACTATGAGATGATGTAGTTTTATGACTGTGGGTTTGCATTCACTTGCTAATTTTTGACTTTTCTCTGTCTCCTGTCTTCTGTTCAGGCATACTTGCAGTTGCAGAGAAAAAAAAAGTGTGATTTTGTTTAATATGATGCCTTTGTCTTCACAGGGATCTTTATTGCAGTAGTATTGACTTCTGAGACACCTGATCTCAGCCCCAAATTCAAGACCTTACTCTTATTATATCAAGGCTGAATGGATGCCCACCACTCTGACAGATGTCAGCATGCTTCCTGTGTAAAACTGGCATCTGTCAATCTCATCTTCAGTTCTTTATTCTTATCTACTGTTATTTGTAGTCTGACATTGTGAACCTGCTCTAGAACTGTGCACTGATGAGTATCATGTTGGGGAAAATTCTTTCTTTTGTATTTTTTTTTCCTTTATGACTTCTATATTGTATTGTTTTAAAGAGGGTCTCATGATTAGTTATGAATGTGGGTTTTTTTCTGATTTGAAAAGAGAAAACTGTGCATGTAAAAGGCAAAACCCCCCGTAATGCTTACCATAGTTGGCATGCATTTGTCCAAGCCCAGAGTCTGAGTTCCAAAACTGTAGTGTTTGTCTGGGCTTTAGCTCGAAGACAGTGATAAAAAGGGAAAGTTTCACAAAACTACCTAGACAGGAAGAAGCTTGAGATTTTATTTTATACTCCCACCATGCCATTGAGTGGTTCATCTCATGTCTCAGAAACAGAGAAGCAAACAAAGTCAAAGGTGGTCAGTGACACGAGAGTTGCGACTAAAACACCTGACTTCCCTGCTTGTCCTTAGGTTGCAGGTACCAGTGAGATGCTTGCATTTTCAGCCGCAACCATCCATCTGCGATACCAGGGAACTCTAACGAAGCCTCTCTGGATATAACCACACTTGCAAATAAAGGCATCTCCCATTGGGCAAGAAGTCTTCATCTGGAAGTCAGCTCAGATACTGCCCTGTGAGTGCCCAAGTTTAATACCTAATTTATAATTTCAGATAGGAAGCGCAGTTACCCCAATATTTTTGTTAAGAGAACATCTCTGATGAGGAATAGAGGTCTGGGACTTCGATTTTCAGGCCCATATTCCCAAGGCAGCTGACCTTACTAAGAAGGCTCAAATGGTCAAGCTCAGGGAATCTGTCTAGCTGAGCTCGCCGCGGTTGCTTGGGCTTTAGGTAAATGGAGAGCCCTTTTTTGCCGCACCATCGCTGGTACTGGTTCTCCCCAAGGACTGGATCTCCTTGGCTACAGGTGCTGCAGAAGTTGTAGTCCTTTGAAGATCAGCCATCAGAGTTTGGAGTCCTTTCTGCAGAGAGAGAGAGAGTAGCCTTCCTTTATATGACTCCTCAGACACTGAGAGGAAAAATTGGATTACGTCTCCAATATATCTTCCCTTTGGGATTTTATACTTACCTTGATGATGGCATATCCTGTACTTCTGTCAGAGGAAATCTCATTTAAGGATACTCTTTAATTAATGACAGTCTTCCTCAAACTGGAAGTCAAAGAGGTGTCTGTCTGCTAAAAGCATTACTTTTGTCTTTGTGGGATAGATGCATAACATTTAGTAGCAATTCTTCCACTCTGTGAAGCTTTAGAGGATGCCTTTTTGGCTACATAAAAGGATCCTGAATCCTAGTCCCCCACACACGCACTCTGTGGGAACTGATAGATTCTTCAGAGTCCAGGAGTCCCTTAAATTCCTGTGCAAACATTCCTTAGCTGATCCTGCAGTGGTGTCCCTGGATCCAGAAAACGGGGTGCAGATTTATTCTTGCTCCCATCACTCTTCCTAATGACGGGGATCACAGAGTGTTTGACTTTTCAACAATTAGTTCCAGACATTTTCCTGCCACCTTTCTTATAGGACTGCATGGAAAATCGACATCTTATTTCCACGGATTTAGTTGTTAGACTTTCCCTGATATCCCCTAATCCAGAATGTAATATTCAAGGCAAAGCAGGACAAGGCCAGCCTTATGATTCTGTCCTAGCTAACACAGCTATGGTTTATTTTGCTGACAAACATTGGCACTCTTCCTTCTCCCTTGCCTCTGTGAGGGTATTTACTAACCCCAATGTAAGGCAGAGTAGTACATTCAACAACCTCAAGACATGGAATATCTCAGACTGCAGGGTAGAGTTGTAGTGCAAAACAGTGTTTCATTTGGAACCAAGCCCAAAAACTATAAAGCAGGCCAGGAGACTTGCCACAAAAAAAATCTTATTTGTAGACGTCAAAAAAGTTTGTGTTCTGGATTTGTACAGAGGGCTATATCCACTGAACTGACTATACCCAAATATTATGGACTGTTGAATCATCTGTTTCAAAGGCATTCCTTTTTTGCACCTTTGTCCCCACTGTCTGTTGATCATTAGCCCCCTGCTAGCCAGTCAGACCTTTCAGTCTGCAGAGGCCATCATTTAGATAATTGTCAGGGGTGTTTCTCTAACTTTTACCTTTTATGGCCCTAGCTCCCATTTGTACCTGATTAAGCCAGAGAAAGGGGCAGTAGGCTGGTAACACTGGTCATCCCTCACTTTTGCAAGAGGCATAGCCATGGTCACACTGGTCATCCGTCACTTTTGCAAGAGACATAGCCAGCAAGCAGCATCTGCCCCAACCCTGAAGCATGGTTAGTGGTTTCCCCAGTTTCCATCAGAGAAATTGCTCTTCACTGTGCACTCCATGAGCAACCACAACTCTCCCAACCCCTGGAAGAGGTTAGTAAGCCACACCCCTTCCCTCCTCTCCCTCCATCCATGGATCCTCCAGTATCTTGGCCACTAATCAAACCCTGGTCATCTGAGTCCGTCAGGATTCCATCCATTTGCACCATGGAGCCAGGCTGTCTGTTTCTGTGTACTGTGGAGCGTCTTCCAACAAAATGCACATATCTGCTATTTCTGTATGTATTTCAACTTTTTCTCGGAAGCATTTTTTTATGCCTGTGAAAGCTTTCCTAAACGGGTTCCGCAACCTCTGACTACCAAAAAGACCTCTATGTCTCTGACAGGGACTTGAAGATGTTCATTATTCCCACTGCCTCAGTAGCATTTTGGATTTTCTGTCAAGGTAACCCAGTACTGGCCAGTTTTGAAAAGCTCGGACTCTCCTCCCTGTCTCTTCCCATAACAGCTGAATGGCTGAGCATATGCTGAGATGGAAGCTTGCAAATGTGGAACGTGTTTTTTATGTAACCCAATCTAAGTCTTCACAGGATCCAGTGCTGATAATTCCAGCTTACTACACTCATTTTATTATTAGATTTAGTTTTCTTTTTCTATTTTTATGTTTATTTAATATATAACTATATATATATATATGTGTGTGTGTGTGTGTGTGATATTCACTTCAGAATCTCGAAATTCCGAAACATCAAATGTCATATGATCGAGACCATATGATCATTGTTTCGGAATATCAAAATTCCAAAATAAATCCCAAACCCCCCCAACAATTAACGTTTCTTCAGGGGGCAAGGCCTCCTGCACCCCCCACACCCAGGCTACTTAAATATACCAACTCCAAGATCACACTACAGCGAGGAAAAGGGAAATCTCCTGTTCTGCGCTGTATGCAGATCTCCGTTCAGAATTTCTAAATTCTGAACGTTTGATCATATGGTCTCCACCATATGAATTTTGATTTTGAGATTTCAGGATTTCGATATCCTGAAGGGAACCCGTGTGTGTGTGTGTGATATATATATATATATATATATATATATATATATATGTATTAATATCTTAGTTCTGTTTGTAGTTGTGTTTATTTGGTTTCTTTCTTTAACAAATGCTTGTTTTTATTGTTTCTGAATAAACTTTCAATACTTTTTTCAAAAGTGCAGTGTGTGTGTGCATGTGCACTGTGGACACTAGAGGCCTGTCTTTGCTGTTGTTACTCCGCCATATTTTCATCATTTGGCAGAAAATATTGCAGAACTTGGATTATTTCAGCATGCATTCATTATTTGCTATACGTGAATCTGTTCTGTTTTCTTTTTAATATTAAATCACAATTTTACTGCAAATTAGGTTATTAGAATGTACTGTGGAGATTTTACTCTGACAAGAAAATTTAAGTTTAAATTGTTATTAAATCTTATTTTATGGAAGATTAACATGGTTAAAGTGTGTGGAGCTAATTTTAACACTGGCTTCACACATTGGTTGCTTTGGTGTTTGAAATTAATGTACTGGAAATTCTTTGACTTCTGTTAGTTGTAAAAAAATTTCTGAACACATTTAAAATTGTTTGTCATCATAGGACAGTTTGATGTAGTTTAGTTGTGTGGAGACATACTTATTATAAGAAACTGGAGCTTTTCTCCTCGGGTCTCCACTGAAAATGGGCCACAAGCCTAGTTGGACAAATCCGGTTAACAAATGTCAATAAATAAATAAATAAACTGTAAGTACATATTGTAATACATTATCCAATACTTGTCTGTCTATTTTTCTGGCTGGTGTTTTCTCCCCTGACTTAACAGATCTTAACTCTGGTACTCTCTTTATCAAATCCAGGTGCACTTAAAAAGAAAAAGCAAAATAAATGTATGCTGCAGCCTAAGGTTAGTGATTCTGTCAGGGCCACTGCTCGGCCTGCAGAGCACTTACATTTTGCCCTGCTTCCCCATAGTGTATCTTTGCCAGGGGCTTAAACGTATTCTCCAGGGCTATTCCAGTACCTGGGAGAGCCATACCATGTAGGTGCAGGGAGTAGTCTGGGGTACAAGACCCCTTGCCGGACATAATACTTTATCCCCAGATAATCTTATTGTTGCTGTTTATAAGGCTGATGTGGTTTCCTTGTGTTTTTGCATACTGCTTTCTGCTGTTTCATACAATGATGAGGAATCTGATGAGGACAATGGCGATTTCCTACTTGACACGGAGTCCAGTCTCTCTGATTCTTCAGAAAGTGAACCTGAGCTTACATCCAAGCAAGTGTTTCCCTTTCTGTCAGATTGCTAGATTTAGTGATTTTTTGCTTGGGAGTAGTCGGGAAGTATTTATCTTATTTTTATTTATTTTATTTTACATTTGTTGACCGGGCTAGTCTAACTGGATTTATTTCCATTTTCAGTAGAGGCCCGGGGAGAAAAGCTCCAAATGTTTACAATGTTAAAAATCTTAAAATAAACATTACAAATTTTTGAGAGCAAAAAAGATCACAATTGTTACATAACTAATGAATATTTGCAAAACAAATTACAACACATACAAGTCAACAAGTCATTTACATTATAGAATTTAGATACATTAAAGAGAAGTTATTGTACAGTGAGATAAAAGAGAATTGTAGTACTTCATCAAGGTAAGGTGCAGAACGTAAGTTAAGTTGTGTTTACTAGTATCAGGCCTGCTTCTAGGGGGTAAGCAGTAAAGTAGGAGTAAGTGTGGTGAGAGAGATATGGGTGGAGAAATTAGAGGATTAGTCAGGGTTATTGCAAGGGCATAACCAATGTGTTGTGTCTTTTGAGGTTTTGTTTAAAGAGAGGTAAGGAAGAGAGTAGTGTTAGTTCATTAGGTAATAGGTTCCAGTTTTTACCCACTGTATTAGAAAACAGGGAAGCTCCAGCTAGGTTGTTGGTTTTACTTATGGTGGCTAGAAGTTTGTTAGATGAGTGTAGTGAATTTAGATTTTTGTAGGGGATTATGAGGTTGGAGAGTATGGGAGTGCTGTTAGGTTGGTAGAATATCTTGTGGGCAATGGTGAGTTGGGAGAATATTAGGTTGTTTTGTAGTTCAAGCCAGCCTAGGTGCTGCAGATTAAGACAGTGGTGAGTTCGGAAGGGATTGCCTGTGGCAAATCTGGCTATGCTGTAGTAGGAATTAGCTAGTTTGATGAGATTATTTTTCTTTAGGTTTGTGTATATGGGTGAGGCATACAGAAGAGTTGATATTAGGTGGGTGTGAGCAATCTTAGTTCTACCTGTTGGAGTTAAGAAAGATTTGATTCTATATAAGGAGCCTATTTTCCTGTTGACTGCCTTTATGGTGTGGTTTATGTGGATATCAAAATTAAGGTTATTATCAATAGTTATTCCTAACAGTTTCGTGGTAGGGTCAGGGGATATAAGGGTGTTATTATTGGAACAGACTGAGAAATCTAAGGAGGGAGACATTGGTGGGTGTGAAGAGTAGGAGCTTGTTTTTTTTTTAGCATTGAGAAGGTAGCAGCGTGTTGAGAACCATGTCTCTACTGAATTAAATATGTTTTGGGTTAGGGAATGTAGTTCTGATATGGAGTTAGATGAGCATATTAACGTAGAATCGTCTGCATATTGTATGCAGGTGGCTTGTGGAATTGCAACATGGAGGTCATTGATAAATAGTGAGAATAGGAGAGGTCCCAAAATAGAGCCCTGGGGGACACCAAGTGTTACTGGTAGGAGAGAAGATGTGTTATTTTCCCAGAGTACTGCCTGCTGTCTGCTGCTGAGGTAGGACTTGAACCATTGAATAGCTTGAGTGTCAAAGGAAAGGGATTGAAGAATATTTATAAGAAGGGTATGGTTTACCATATCAAAAGCTTTTGAGAGGTCAATAAAGAGTGCAGATGAGAGTTTGTTTTCATTGCGATTTCTATTGATGGCATCAGTGAAGGATAATGGAGCAGTTGTGGTACTTTGTGATGGCCTAAAGCCATGTTGGCAGTTGGCTATTATGTTGTGTTGTGTCAAGTGGTTTAATAGTTGATGGTGAATACATTTTTCCATAATCTTTGCTAAGGGTAATAAGAGAACTATTGGCCGGTAGTTAGAGTACTCAATATAGTTTCCACCTTTGTGTAAGGGGATAATATGAAAAATTTTGCAGGTGTCAGGAATGGTTCCCTCCTTTATGGTTCTATTTATGAGTAGGGATATTGGAAAGGCAATTGCTCTGGCTGCTTTCTGCAGATATTCAGATGGAAGCTGGTCAGCAGAAGGAGTACAAGGCTTAAGTTTTTGGATTAAGTTATAGATAAAGGTGGTAGATATGGGTTGCAAATGGAGTGTAGGAAGTGGCCCAGGTGTGGTGGTAGGAAGATTTGAGTTTTCTGGGGTTAGTTGGCTAGCAAGCGATTGATTGGTAAGTACCCCAAAGCTAGGTGGGGTATATGACCTTATAGAGGATGAGATGTGCAGTTTTGTGGCTATCTCCCCCTCTTACCGGCCTTGTAAGATGTTTATAAAGCTGCCTGCAGAACACCATTATTTATTCCAGCAGTCCCTAAAAAGGATCTGAGAACATACTAGGTCTCCTCAGATATGACAGGTCTTTTTCTTATTTGACTTGGGACTTAGTTGTGGTCTCCTCAGCTGCTCGCTCAATTAAAAAGTCATTGGCTTCATCTAATCCAGCACCTACTGATACAGAGGGAAAATAGTTAGATCTTCATGGCAAAATGATGTCTCTTTCTAGTATTCTAGCCTTTAAAATGTTAATTTGTCAAGGTTATATGTGGAAAGTTATTTTGCAGTATGCATACAGTTTGGATGATTTTGCTTCATCCTTACCTGCAGAATAAAAGTCTTGCATGAATGAAATTGCTTTTAATTTTATTCAGGTTTTGAAATATGCTTTGAGAGGTGTGCTTGAATGCACAGATTCAATCTCAAGTGATGCTGTTGCTTCTGTTGTATTAAGATGATATGTATGGTTAAGTAATCAGAACTTCTCTGATTATTTAAAAGTCAACATTCTGAATGCACCTTTAAGTTTTGAATTGATATTTGGGACTTCTATTACAAAGATTCTCAAGCATTGGGATGACAGAGGTAAAATTAATGCAAGGGGTATCTAAGATGTTTCATGTACCCAAGTTCTCCCCATACAAGGTGTCCTGTTTCAAGGGGCAGAACAAACAGAAATCTGAGCCAAACAAAAGTCAGGGATCAAACAGTAGTGACAGGAGGATAATTCTTCAAAACCAAACAAGAAGGGTTCTGTTCCAAAAAAGATCGACCTTCTGCAAAGAAATGATTGTACCAAACCACAGAGCACCTCTTACACCTGCCCCCCAGTCCTTCCTCCTTACCCCAGGAAATGTCTCAGCTTTGCAGCCTGACCACAAACAGTCTCAGACAAATGGGTTCTGACAATAATTCAGAGAGGATACCCATGACAGTGGATAGCAAATAGTCTCTCTTTCAGGGGAGTTCTCCCACCTACCCGACCACATGGCACTATCTCCGCCAGTGCTCCATCACGTGATAGAAGCAGTGTTTACAAAGTGGCACATTGGACTATCTGCTACACCTCAAGTGTTTACAGAGTGTCTGGCCACAGTGGTTGCTTACTGCAGAACTCTAGGCATGCACATTTTTAATTGTTTTGACAGTTTGCTGATTTGTGCAGATTTTGGATCCAGGTGCTTGGAGTCCGTAGACAAGGTTGTATCCGTCCTTTCCCACCTTGGTTTCAAACTGAACCTTCAAAACTCCTTCCTCACACCTTTTCAAGGAATTTATTGGACACAGCACTTCATCCTTTGGATTTCCAGGTACCAGTACTGTGATTTGTGAAAAATGAACTGTAGAGGTAAAGAGATCAGCTGTCTCTGAATCCATGGCTCCCTTTCTCTCTTCAGACCCTAATCCAGTCTTTCCAAGCAGACTCTTCAGAGTTTGCATGGAGAGCAGCGTCCATGGAAGTTAGTGTGTGAGTTATAACGTCCTCAGGACATGCCAAAGCACATTAATGTAAAATAGATTTTAGCAGTGATTCATGTCTTAAAAGTTCTTTACTGCTTTTGGACTCCTGGTCCTCCTGTAGTGACCACAGACAACAGTACCATAATGTTGTACCTATATAACCAATAGGATGCAAGGTCATACCCTCTCTGCTGGTTGGCAGTGATGGCCTGGGAGCTGCTTGTACAGCATTTTCTGACTCTTCAGGCCTCGTACATTTCATCAGAGCAAGCCACAGTGTCAGGCAGGCTATGCAGATCCTGGACAGACCCTCAGAAGTGGAAGCTCTGTGTAGAGGTTTTCCAGGACTTGGTTACATCTCAGCTGGACAGTAAGTAAATCAAGTAATAGTTTCACTGCTGCATGGTGGTTGTGTAGAAAGAGTTCACAGCTGCAGGGTGTAGAGATTCTTAGGTATCTCCTTGTATGCAAAGAGAAGATGGGTCAGCTACTTGTCCCACTTTTGAATTGGTCCGCAAATGCCCTTATCATGGTCTTCAGCTTAGAGTTTTCTCCACAAGACCATTTGTCTACAGATGGTAGGGGTAGTTATTAAATGCCTTACCCACAAAGCTTCCATAGACATGCCATCAAATGTGACATAAAGTTAGCACTTTTGTTTGTATTTCTCTAGGCAAACCCACCCTGCTGAAAATATATAGCAAAGGATTTTCCACCTTCTCTGCCTCAGTAAAAAGAAGAAGAGTCACCTTTTGGTATCTGGTGGAATAATCCACCCCTGACATGATACTTTTCTTACCTGTGGAATTTGGGATTCTCAGAAAAAACACGATCATTTGTATCTACCCTCTGAAATAGTTCCTCAGTGTCAAGCAGCTTTGCCTTTGTCTTCAGCCTTGCCAAACATTTTGCCCTGTAGTACCCTAGTTCATCAATTGCATTTCCTGGCTAATACACATTCTTCATCAACCATGTTTAGTACTCATTTTGTCCATATGCTGTCAAAAGGAATATTGTGGGTTGTGGCCAGAAGTTTTTTGGTGGGTCCTGGGTACTACAAGCTGCTGTATTACGTCTTCCTGTAGCCCTGCTACAGTGGTCCTTTCTGTGTACAACAATCCTTTCTCTCAGTATATGGACTTTTTCTGGTCTTGTGTATCTGAAGCCCCCTTGGCTACCTTCCTTAAGGTACTGTAAAGTAGTGTCAGAGAGCTGTGCCTGCCTCATCTTCTTGAAAGGAAATGTGGAAGGTCCTAGAGCTTCTTGAAAGGAAATGTGGTAGGTCCTAGAGCTTCTTGAAAGGAAGTGTGGTAGGTCCTAGAGCTTCTTGAAAGGAAATGTGGTAGGTCCTAGAGCTTCTTGAAAGGAAGTGTGGTAGGTCCTAGAGCTTCTTGAAAGGAAATGTGGTAGGTCCTAGAGGAGGAATACAAGAAAACACAGGATGTGGGCAAAATATAACAATATGAAGAAGGCCAGGATATTCATAAGACCTGAATGGAAGGAGAAATGGAGGAAGTGGGAAATCACATACCTATGTCTTTGATTAATGTAGATATCAAGGTTTTGGCAAAGGTATTGGTAGGAAGACTGGATGAAATGGTGCAAAAATAATAATAATAGAAGCAGGGCAAAATGGCTTTGTGAGGGTGAGGAGGACAGTAAAAATGTAGGGGGGTTAGACTGCTGAAATCTATGCAAAGGGTGGAACAAGAAGGGAAAGGTGGGATTCTGGTCTATGACCTGCAGATGGCCTTTGATATGGTGAGGTGGAATTCCTATGGAGAGAGGCTGAGAAGACAGGATACAGAGGGGACCACACAAGGCTGCCCTCTCTCTCCAGACCTGTTCATGCTTGTGTTCAAAGAGCTAGCAATGGAAGTCTGTCACAGTTCAGCAATGACTGAAGGAAAGGAGGGAATAAAATCTTATTTTATGTTTGTTTGTTTATTTTTTTTTTTATTTATTTGCATTTGTTGACCAGGAAAGTCTGACTGGCCACAAAGTCCCCTTTTCAGTGGAGGCCAGGAGAGAAAAGCTCCAAATGGCACATATTAGATAAAGATCTGTACATAGTGTAGAAAAAAAACAGCATTTTATACAGATAACTATATGTTGCTCTCCAAGGATGTAGCTGCAGTAATGGGGGGCTGTATGAGAGAGAGAATCAAGAAATTTAGAAAACTGGCAAGATTCAGGTAGAACAACAAATGGACGGTGGTAATGAGATTAGGAAAAGGGAATGGGAGAATAGAGGAAATAAAAGGCAGAGCTTTCCGAGTACATAACATTCTGTTTTAGGTTGACATAATAGAGAAAAACACAAAGAAAGATGAAAATAGTAGGGGATACCCTGGATGTGGGGGGGATTATACATTGCGTGGGAGAGGTAATGTGGCAAGGATGATACTACCCACATTCCTCCACCTACTCCACGACATGCAAATAGACCTACAGGGACAAAAGCTACAATATGTACAAAAAGGCATGGGGAAGTGACAGCCCCAACAAGAAAACTATGGAGAACATAAGGGTGAGGACAAAGGGAGGAAAAATGAAGAGAGGTAGAGAACAAGTAGAGTAGATCAAGAAAAGGAATTGGTAGTTGGCTTAGAGGATTAAGGAGCTGTTAACAAGCTGTCTCCTTTGGTTGAGGGTTTGATTCCCTCAGCCTGTATTGCCTAAACGTGTGACTCTGAGCAAGTCATTTAACCAAACAACATTCCCAGGCTGAGTCTGAAAAATGTCCATGTAGATCCCTGCTCTACTCCAGAAAACAAATACAATAAACCAAATAAGTAAAAGGATGGTGAGGAAAGGTCTAAAACAATGGAGAAGTTAATACAGAATACTGGACACCCAACGGTAGAAGTACGTGGTACTCTGGTAGACCTGGAAAAGGAATGTAGAGCGGGTAACAGGAGAAAGGAACAGGGCAGAATCCGATAGGATGACACCTTGGAGGAAACGGAAGAGGTTAGGTAGGCAAAGGACCAAACAGATCTGTGAAGCATTAAGGGAAAGAAAGGACAAGGTTGAAAAATAGAGAATGAGAAAGAAATGGGAAATGGAGGAAGAATGGAGGGGGAGCTGCAGGATACTGAGGGAAGATAATTCTGGCAGTGAGGCACATGCTGGTAATTGCATGCAGCAGGAGATCAAAGCCTGAAAGAAGGTGTCAGGAGGAGGAAGCAGCAGAACTGATGCACATGTTGTGGGGCTATGGATGGGCACGAACATCTGGAAGCAGGCACAGATGATTTGGGGAGTCATATTTCAAACGGCATCAGTGCATACCTGGAAATTCTTTATATGGGGCATAAAGAAAGATGAGAGCATCTGAAAAGAAAGTGAAAAGAATATTATCAGTCTGCTGAGTGCGGAAATTAACAACAACACCCCTCAAAACTGGAAGGGGTCAAAAGTGGTACACAAGCATGAATTACACAAGGTTCCTGGTCACAGGACAAAGATGGCAAAACTTGACTAAAATGAGGAAAAGTGGGGAGGGGGGGATAAAAATGTAATATAAAGTGGTATAAGAATACAAGAATAAAAATCATATCAGGATGGAGGAGAGAGAGAGAGTGTACCCAAAGGGAAACCAACTGTGTTTGTGTGTGTGTGCGCGCGCATGCGTGTGTGTACATGTGTGTGTGTGTGTATGCGTGTGTAGGTGGGAAGAGGAATAGGATAGGAAATTAAGTAGCCAACCATTGATGACATATGGTGAACCATACAAGATGACAGCATGTGCATGTAATATGCTGTATGGAGTTATTAAAGTTTGTGTAAAAAAAAAAAAATTAGCTGGCAGTGTCTGCCCACATCTCCTTCAGTTTCTCTACTCTCGATGAATCTTGCATTTAAGGGAGTTTGCATGATCTTAGTAGTCATTTCTACTCATTAGATAGTGTATGATATAAAAGCTGGCTTTTCTGCATCCTGAGTCAGCTTACTTTTTTCTTTGTGGAAGTTACCTTGGTAAGGATGTTAGCCTGTTGGCTTTGATGTGCAAATCTTATTGTATGGTGTTTCAGCTGCACAGAGGCACTATGAGAACGAATCCCACCTGTGTGTATAAAATAAAATCAGCTGGTTCCGTGAGTTAAGCTTGCCCCCTTTCATGTGAGCGTTCTATGTAGCTGTTCTCTCTGTATAACAGTTAAGTATCCTGTGATTAAAGGAAGGGCATTTCAAATGAATTTGTGGGTTAGTTCTGTTCAGGATTTAAAATGAGAATAACGATTCTGATTAACAACTAAACTGCTGCCTAATGTGTTTGGAAGGCAGGAATGCACGGGGGGGGGGTGAGGGGGAGTTGTAGCTCTGGGTCCTCACTATCTTTCCTTTTTTAGTGCCTTTTAATTCCAGAAGAAGTCACAGATTTGGTCAGTGTTCCTCTATCAAATGCCCTTTGCAAGGCTTTAAGCTGTATTACTTCAATTTAATAGTATTCTTAACTCAAAGCAGCATTTTTTGTTACCATTGTAATGTGGTAACCTATCTCACATTAATTTCAAGAATTTCACCCCAGCAGGCATGTTGAGGAGTCATGAGACAGCTTTTCTTTGGCTCTGATTTTCAGACTGAGCTGGCTTGGTTCTAGTTCTATATCTGGCTAATATGCCACCTTAATAGGTCGGACTTTCCTGGTAAACAAATGTTAAATAAATAAATTTAATCTCCAGTGGCCACACTTCAGTTTCTAAATTATTGCTTACAGGTTAGAGCTGTCTGTGTTTAGAACAGTGAAAAGAAATCCTATAAAATAATTAAATGCTTGAAATGGTTAATTAATAGACAGCTTTTATACAGGAAAAAAAATTTAAAAGTTGATATCAAAACTGTTGCTAGAGGACCAGATCAAAGTTTTTTGTATTACTTCTTGTTCCAAATTCTACACCAGTTGTGTCTTATAATTGTTTATACATTTTGAATTATTTATCCTTTGTTGACCAGGTTAGTCACACTAGGCTAGTACCTCCTTTTCAGGGAAGGCCCAAGGTGGTATTTATACCACTACGGAAATTTGTCCTGGGCATTGGGGATCTTACCCTACTCTTTTTGATAGATGCCATGTGATACACCAGAGCTACCACCAACTCAGCCAAATGGGCTCTCAGTTTAACTTGTCTTCCTCAGGACAACCACTCAGGAGTGCATCACCCTCCTTACACTGCACTGTCAGCAATCCATCCACCTGGAGTGGGAAAGGACCCCATAGCCTTCTGCACCAAATATGAATGTTCTACCTGTTGCTTTAATGATTGGTTCATAAGTAATTACTAATCATGCAGTCCGGGGACCCATTAAGGACCCTAGTGCTAATTCTTAATTAACTCAAAGCACTGTCTGATTAAAGGAAACACATTATGTAAATGAAGGCTTGGGGAATCAAATTGTAACACAAAAAGTAGCTCGTTAACAGCTCACAGCCTTAGTCCTTTATGCTGACTGCCCGTTTCTTGGAGATCTTCCTTTCTGGTCTAAATGTAACGAAGCATGATGGATTCTTTGTAAAGTCTCATTCACCCTTGATTTGTGTTGTGACTGAGACTGCACTGTTGGAACCCAACTGCCATCTCTGTAGTCACACATCTTAAAACTGGTAATGGAACATTTATAGTGCATTGCAATAGGTGCCGGGATGGTTTTTTTTTTTTTTCCTTGTCAATGGGATTAAAGAGGTAAGCCGTGTCATTTTACACCAGAATTCAGTGTGTTAGAATATGTGCGAACCAGATTGGCAGAGGTGACTACTAAGAACATTCTAGACAACATTTATAGTAGATTGCAGACCAGTGTGTCTGCTCATGAGCTTGTGAGTAGAAGGATCCTGTTTATTTACTGGGTTTAATGGTGTGGTTCTATCTAGTCAATCACAGAATATATATGTCACTTTCAAAGTCTGGCAAGTACCAGAAAATATTTCTTGAAGTTGCATTAACTTCTAACCATGTGTTCAGCGGTATATATTGGTGTGAGAAATGGAGCTTTACAGTTCTCTTTATTCCTAAAAAGAGACAGCTTTAGCGCATGTATGCAAAAAAAAGATGACTATTGTATCCAGAATGAAATTCATAACAGTAACTGCGTTGTGTCTATGGCTTCACACAATAAAAACATTGTTAAAACATGGAATATAAAGGGCTCCTTCTAGTGAAAGAAGTGCTGAAAATACTTGTGTAAAATGCTGAAGTCAGGTTCGAACTAGTGTACTGGTATTTTAAAACAGCATAGCCTGTGATGCATTTCGTTTGTGATTATTTATTGCTGCAGCCATTTTGTGTGAAAGCAGGATTCCTTTTTTTTAATGGCTGTACCATACCTGCTGACTTTTGCTGTTTGAATTTAATATGTGGTGAATATACCATCACTGTTACTCGGGCAACAGCGACAAAACCTGAGAAACTCTAAATGGTAAAAATATAGTGTTTATACAATAAATGTGATACAGTTACAGTTGCCACATAATTTCTGTGCGTGTTAAAGTTTACCCTGAGGCTTTTAGTACATATTTAACGTGTGTAGCCCAATCAAAGCTTCATTCTTAATAAGTGCATTTAAAGAGGGTTGCGGCTAGGTTAAGAAAACCATCTAATTTCCTGAATTACAGTCTTGAGAAAAGAATCAGATAGCTAGTGGCTGGCAAGTGAAGAAAAAAAAATAGTTTTTAGCTCAAGTGAAGAATGTCATACAAGATTCAATGTTTAAGTATCCATCTGAGCCATTTTGTGAATACATTTTGTTTCTTGGGTAGTTACGCCATCTGCGACAGGCTGCTTTTCTTTGCAAGTGTTCTGTTGGAGTCATCTGCTTGACTGTGTACCCCCATTTTGGGTGAAGGGCACTCTTCGGCTAGATCTTTTCGTTTTGCATGTGCCCTAAAATTTAGTATTTTAACAAGGATGTGGCTGTTGTAAGTTATAGCCTAACTTTTTTCCCTGACATTTCCAAGCTGATAGTGTGCATGTATAATGTTTTCCATTTGCAATTGATCTTCCTTGATGAGTGATTTGGTTTCTTATTAGCATGTTATTTTGCCACCAGTCCATAATGCTGCAACACTAATACCCCATTATTACTGAAGCATTTTTCTTTTATTTGTTGATTGACTCTCTCTCTTGAAAGACTGTCTTGTTAAATGCAATTTTTTTCATTTTCTTGTGCAATTGCTGTACTGTAGTGATTGCATCAGATAGTGGTTAAACATATGCCAAATGAACTGAATCTGAAGGAAAAATGGAAGAAGTAAAAAATATTTATAATAAAACAATATTTTTTTGTTTTATGAATGATGGACAACCACGTAGTTCAATACAGCACAGCAGTAGACAGATGTGTAAGCAGTGAACACATTTAAATAAGATCTTAATTTACTTTTAAAAGGGAACTTTGAATATGTCCGACTTTTTTATTTTATGATTTTTATTTACTGTTTTTTGACCTATTAGATCTGCAGCCTAAGTCAGACCAGATGTGGTGTTTACTGCCAATGTTTATTTCCTTGTTCTTTTACTGCGATCTACAGCAGTGCTCTCCCGTAGACTTGTCAGCCTGGAATTTTCTTGTTCTTATAGAGGCAGGATTGTGACACATTTATTAATGTACCATACTATCAGAAGGCGGTAGCCGTATCGCTTGGTCACATGCATGTAATGGTTCTTGCTGTAAATGCTTCTGCTCTGGAAATGATAGCTTCCTTTTTATTTCAGAATTACTTTATGCGGAAGCCCAGTAAAGTGCAGTAACTATATCAGTAGCTTACCTTGTTTAATGCAAAACATAATTACAGGATGATCTTTGAGTGACATGTTTGAGTCTAATGGATGACATAGATGGTAGAGACTCCAGAATGAGAGCCTTCTGCCCCACAAAGGTGGCATATGGTGAATTAGACTTCACTGACTATAAATTTACTGATGTAAAACAGGGTAGTTGAGGATGCAAGCCTTGTGAAGTTAGTCCATGTTACAGACAGATTAGAAGGGCTTTTCCTGCTACGTCTTGATCCCTGTGGCATTGATAAAGATATTTAGTGACTGTAGATCAATGTGTGTGTACGCCTTTAAAAAGCTTTCTAGGGGCGTGCACAAGTGTATAAATACTGAGCACATGCGAGCCTGACTCCCATTTTGTAGTAAGCTGTTGAGATGTAAGCATGGATCTGTGTATACTCTGTCAATTAATCAGTTTATTTATATTTTCTACTGCTGCTATCCATCCTGATGTGTCTCTGTGTAATAAAGCACGTAAACAAACTACCCCACCTGTTCGTCTTTAATGAGAAACAAGATGAGCGACATGGTGTTGAAGTGGGATCCAGAAATTCAGACTTTGGACTAAGAAGGCACTCTGTTAAAGGTGGAGGAATATACAGGAGTGGGTCATCCCCACTGCACGTTTAATTCACAAAAACAGGTCAGAAATGTATTTCAGGTATCAAAGCTTAGTTAAAGGATTTCTTATTAGCAGAATACAAAATGAAGCACTCAGAATGCTCTAAATGAATTTCTAAGTAAAAGAACTGTCCAAAACTGCAACATATTGAAAAAATATTGAATAACTTTGGAATATGTTTGAAATAAAGTCCGAATCGCATAAAATGAATAAAATAAGGAAAATGACCACATTTTTAAGTAGCTTATAGCACTTAACTTTTTTACATTATTTAAAGCTGTTCAAGATATCTGAAGTATAAAGAGAGTTCGGATGTTTGTGTAGTATTACAGTACAGTTATTTTGCAAAATACAGCCATTTCAAAGCATATTTCGCAAAGTACAGTATTTTGAAGAGTTTATTGTGCATCTGAATGTTATTACAAGTACTGACTGTGTGTGCTTGTTCTTACATAATTTCAAGGGCCATTTTCAGTGTATTTGGGCATAATTTGTTGGCATGGCAGACAGATTTCGACAACCTGATCCACTTGTCTTTCATAGCAATGTTACAGATAATTGGAGAGGGTTTGAGCCAAGAGTACGATATTTTCATGCAAGTTGCATTTTTTGATATAGATGACCATACAACAGCATTTATTCTGCTTAATTTAGCTGGGTCAGAAGCCATAGAAAGAGAGCGTTCATTTGTGTATACACCTGCTCTATCTGCAGGAAAGGGGGAAACTGTCATATAGTTGTACCAGTTGAGTCAAGGGAAGACCCCAAGTGTTTAAAAAGTAAATTTGTAAATTTAGAGAAATGTGTAACCCCCAAATAAATATTACAATGGAAAGGCCCTTATTTTACACGAGATCAAAAGCCTGGGGGAACTTTTACAGCATACATAGCAGCTTTGTTTCGCAAGGCTGAAACGTGCAGATTTTGGTGATTTAAGGGATGAGTTGATAAAAGACAGACATGTGTTGTATTAAAGATGATGCTTTGAGAAAGAGTTTTTCTTTGTGACAAGTGATTTAACTTTGAATAAGGCCATTGAGATTTGTCAGATATATGAGCTCACAGAAAAGCACACAGATAGCTTACAAATAAGAAAGGCTTGCTTCCAGTATCTTCTAATGCTCATGTTGATAGTATGCAACATGTGGTTAAAAGAAACAGGCCCAAGCTCATGGAACCAAATATAAGCCCTGCAGCAGTTGTGTGAAAACCCCTGTACTTTTCTAGCAAATTCCAGAATATGCAGTCTCAGTGAAGCACAAGAGTGAGACAGCAAACTCAAAGCATGTGCCCAACCCAGATGTTCTTCGTGTTTCACTGTTGCATCATCACATTTGGGTTATCTGCCTGCAGGTAGCCCTTAACCAGCCTGAATACCAGAGTCTTCGGATTTCTGCTTCTCAATGTACTGAGGACATCAATAAGTTGCTTAGAAAAGGGAGAGCAGACCACACCATCACCACTTATTTTTTTTCACGGGAATAATTGTCTGTATTTATCCCTCCTGGTACTGTCCAGGGAATATCTAAGAGCATTTAGATGAGTATCCGAAAGCCTGTCAATTTTGGTTCTGCTGGTAAGGAGGTTGGGCCTTACAAGATATTAATCAGTAAAAAGAATAATATTCAGGCTGTAAAAGATTGAGAAAACAAAATGTATAACTGTTGTTTGCATCTCTGAAATAAAGAAAATGACTAGTTCTGCAGTTACAAGAATGATGATGGAAAAATTCTTCCACTTTTGGAGGTCAGACCTAAAAGCATGGAGGATTCTCTTTTTAAAAAAAAGTTTCATTTAAAATTGTTGAGACAGCTTCTTAACCTTTGTCTTGCACCTCAACATCTCAGTATATAAAGTTTGTTTGATATAGGTGCTGACAGAAAACTGTTATTAATTTTGCTTTCTAGACCTTTGACACCAACCCCCACACCTACCTTTCTCATACCTAATTTTGATGATAGACTGGCCGTGATTGTTCTAAGGATGAAGGCAAGACTTTCAGGTGTCCTTTCCTTATCCTACTCCATTAGTGACAATGAGTCCCTTTCTGTGTCCTGTTCCAAAAGCAGGACACTACGTCTAGAGCATTTCTCTCCAGGCCTCCTCTGAAAATAGGCTCTGTCATAGTCTGACTTTCCTGGTCAACAAATGTTAAATAAATAAAACTATCTTCATAGCCACACAGTTCTTGGACTGGTTCTTTTACTGCTGTTCTTGATCAGAAGAGTATCATTGCTGATGTGTAAGCCCATTTATGTGTCTTAGACATTGATGTCTCCATCAGCATCACATTTTGGTATTGATATTTCTAATTTCGACCTTCCCTTTGGTTTCAGTGCTACCTTTGCCTACACTGCTAGTATGAATGATGTCTTTTCAGGCTGGTGCTTAGATCTAGGGCATCCTTGCTGATGTCAGCCCTGGACACTTCAGTACTGATATTGGGTCTCTAATGCCTAGCATTGGCATATTCAGCTGTGATTGTCTTGGTGCTGAGTCGTCCCTTGGTATGCTAATGCTAAGGCAATAGTCGTCATTGGTTTAGTTTTCTCTGACATCACACCCCATTCCAAAAGTGGCATCTGATGTAGCACCATACGGGTTTTACTTAAGCCTTTAGTCTTGTCATCTAATGTCCAGCAGAATAAAGAAGCCAGAGGTGTTCTGCAGCACACACAGTGTTATTGAGAAAGTCACTAATTGCATTCATTACCAAGATAAATAAAGTGCTCTTAGTGCAACCCTGGTAATTTTATTTTTGATCTGTATAAGATTACTGAACTACCATTAAGTAAAATCCAACTCCCTCCTCTAATGCATTAGTACCTGGATTTCCCCAAGTGTGTGGTCTTCAGCATTTATTTAAATTTAAATGAGCAGGAGTTCCTGCAGGTAAATTAATGTGCTTCACAGTGCAGTGCACTTTCCTGGGAAACATCAGGATGCAAGCATCAGAAGAAGAAAACACATATGCCAAAGACATTAGACATCTGTGTTCTGCTGGAGAATGGATGGAGGAAAGGTAGTTTTGATGTTTGTAATTTGATGTTTTGGAACAAGAGGTTACTCAGAAGACCGCACAATATATTTTGTCCAAATTGGAATTAGAAGGGGGCTGCAGGCATGGTTGAGATACTGTGTATTTCTTTTATACAGTCTTATATAATTGGCAGTTTGTGAGTGATTTGATTAATGAGGATTTTGTTGATGAGGGTGCTTATCTTTTTCTGGAAGAGGGATGATAATATGGTGCTGAAGGACTGGAGACCACCTACTTTAACATGGATTATAATCTTTTATCTGTAATTATCTAACTTAAGTTCTTGCTCCCCTACCCCACTCCCATTTCCCACCCACCCCTGCTATGCCTAAACTTATTTCCAAATAGCCACTTCCCCAAAGTAAA
Source organism: Protopterus annectens (assembly GCF_019279795.1). Lineage (NCBI taxonomy): Eukaryota > Metazoa > Chordata > Ceratodontiformes > Protopteridae > Protopterus > Protopterus annectens. The sequence continues at coordinate 396,721,531 of NC_056740.1, read as the reverse complement.
GCAATCCTTTCACAGGTAAGATAAATCCAAATTTATATCATACCAATTATCCAAGTAAACTGTATCATACTAACTCAAATATATCACACTCCGCTTGCTTAACTACCTGCTAATTTATATCTTAGTGTAATACATCATAACTGGACAAAAGAATATGTTTAAATCATCCACATATCAAAACTCAATTACAACTAACAATTATTACTACCCACTCATAACATTTTTACTTTAACTTAGACATATCTGAAACGCTAGTAATAAGCAATAAGATAACTTTATACCCATCAATCAATAGGATAACTTTATACCTATCAATCCTGCTATTTCTATTACAGCTCATATAACTTTTTACCATACAGAATGTAACAACACACAATCTATATACACTACCCCTTTCCCAGACCCACTACAATTAAAGCATACAAATGTAATAATAGCACCAACTATCTATAATCCCACAAACCTAAACAATGCACCATTTACCTTACTCACATAACAATCTTACCCTAATGTTACACAGAAATACAATAAGTCTATATCAAAATACTTAAAATTTTTAGTTCACATTGCATCACAGTTTGTACTTAGTGAGGACATTTACCTGAATCCTGACTCCCAAACAAATTCAACCCATCTGGATCTTCACACCCCAACCCATCCCCGACAACTATTAATTCTTCCCAGAAAAGGTATGGACTTACTACTACTTAATATAAATCTCAGGAGCATCATGAACAAAATTCAAGAATTGCATGCCACCCTTGCTCTATATACTCCAGATATAGTCCTTATAACAGAAAACCTGGCTAAAACCAGACATCTCTGACAAAGACATACTTCCCACAGGATACAACATACATAGGCTAGGTAGACAACAGAAAAGAGGTGGTTATTTTTGTATAGAAAGGAGATACCATCTCAGTTTAGAAACTCTAGACATAACCATCCCAAACTTTAACAACACCAAAGTACTATTTACTAAATTAACAATTAATCCAAAGAAACATCTGAACATAGTGGGAGCCTATATCCCACCTGAGAACAATCTGACTACTCTAGAACACATCCTAAATTGGACAGCAACATCCCTCCCTCAGGAAAAAATTATAATGGGTGACTTTAATGTGGACTGGCTCTCTTGCAATTCTCAAATTCTGTCTGACCACATTAATGTACATGGCTTTTTACAAACAATCCAAACTTGTACTAAAGTAAACAAAAACTTCAGATAAACACTCAGTCCTAGACTGGATCCTTACAAACAGACTAAATGTATTCCTACACTCTGGCTGTCTCCCAGGCAGCCTCAGTGATCATATTGCAACTTAAATTCTTCAACACCAAATAAATCCACATAAACATGCCACCTACCACCAAATCAGAGAGAAGGAAAAATGTATCCCCAAGACTTCATAACTAGTTTAAAAAATGCAACTGGGCAACACACAACAATCTCCCTTTACATACTACAATTGAATACTTTAACTCAGCCCTCCTCAGTATCCTAAATATCTTGCTCCCGCCCCCTGAATAATAAGGATAAAATCCAGTTATTCCCCCTGGCTAACCAAAGAAATCTTTTAGTATCTAAGCAATCTTCTTTCTAACACTCAGCATGGTTTACGTCCTAATCATAGCACTGCCACCGCCCTTCTTAACTTTATTAGCCACCATTGGAATTACGGCAGTTTAGTTTCCTACATCTTTCTTGATCTGTCCAAAGCTTTTGATATTGTCTCATTGTAAACTCTTAACTACACTCTCGGAACTTAAATTTTGCCATTCTGCACTTACTTGGTTCCAGCAATGTCTAACTGGTCGCCAGCAAGCTGTAAAATGGCAACAAAACTTCTCTTCACTACTGCTTGTAACCTTGGGGGTACCACAGGGATCTATCTGGGTCCTTTCCTTTTTATTATCTTTACTAACAGTCTTCATACTGTCACCCCACTTGCCACCGTAGTTCAATATGCGAATGATTCCACCCTGATTTGTGCTGCCGCAACACTAGAAAAACTCCAAAATATCACCCAGTATTCATTCATTGCAGTGGAATTTTGGCTAAATAGTGCAGAACTTTATACTTGGCCTTAACACAACAAAACTCATGCTCTTCTATCCAACTAGAGCTGCAGACCCTCACCCAACATTGAGTATATCATCATCAAACCATACAATTATATCTCCAATTCCCAAACAAAATTACTTGATAGGAACACTGGGAACTAATGGCGGCATGATGCCAGGACACTTCTATGGGCTAGGCTTGTAAAGGCTCCAGGGCCATTGGCCTAGTACACACCTATGACCCTATTAGTTGGAGTGGACATTGGACATAATATGAAATTTCACGGGTCACCTTCAGATGCCCGACAATGCGTTTTGCCGACACGGAATCCGACGGGACGAAAACACCGACAACGCAGATGACCGACAAGGTGAGAACCCGACGGACTCGGTAAGTGTGCGATAGAGTGAGGGATTTAGTGTTAGGGAGCGGACAGGTAAGTGTGCGATAGTGAGGGACTGTGGGTTTAGGGGTGGGTTAAGTGAGTTAGGGTTAGGGTGCAGGTAGGGTGAGTGTGCGGTAGTGTCGGACCTTGGGGTTAGGGGTGGGTAAGTGAGTTAGGGTTAGGGTGCAGGTAGGGTGAGTGTGCGGTAGTGTCGGACCTTGGGGTTAGGGGTGGGTAAGTGAGTTAGAGTTAGGGTGCAGGTAGGGTGAGTGTGCGGTAGTGTCTGACCTTGGGGTTAGGGGTGGGTAAGTGAGTTAGGGTTAGGGTGCAGGTAGGGTGTGTGTGCGGTAGTGTCGGACCTTAGGGTTAGGGTTTGGGTTAGGGATAGTGCATATGTTATGTAGTGTACTGTGTTGTTTACATGTAGTGTGTTGGTGTAATGGTTTTCGGTGTTTTGCGTTGTCGGTATTTTTAGTTGTCGGTCTTTTGGTGTCGGTGATTAGTGTGTCGGCGAAACGCGATTTCGGGCTTATGAAGGTGATCCGAAATTTCACATACACATATCACAGACAAAAATGTTCACAAAAAAAACGAGGACCCCTGTATGGAAATAGGCACTTTTTAAACAAATCTTCAAAGGCCACTGTAGCAAGAGCCCATCTTATCTCTACACTACTATACACCTCACAAATTGTCACAAATATTAAGAAGTCTGACCTAGCAAAACTCAAAACTTGCTATAATAAGATCAAAAGCTTGCTATCGAATATGATTTCAGATTCCATCATTGTTTGGCGTTAAAATGGCTATCTTGGCTCAAACTACCAAATCTGCTTGCTTATAATCAACTCACCTTTGGCCATCGATTACTAAATGAGCCAGAAAAAATACCAGTACTTCAAAATCTACTAATACACTATGCCAATAACAGGGTACTGCGTTCCACTAACAAATTCTTATTAGATATATCCAAACCTAACAATGCAGCTGGAGGTTCACTTTACTCTTTTCTGTAAGTGCCATGTGATCTTTTACATCCACCAACTTGGGCGGATACGATTTTAGTTTAATGTCTTAATCGAAGGATGCTACTTCATGCATCACACAGACCAGATTCCTTCCTATTTTACTTGATCTCTTTTTTCTAACATTGAACTCCTATTTCACATTAATTTAGGATGCAGTAATTATGCTAGCTATAAAATGTGGATTTATGTGATTTCTTGTTTTTTTATGAATAGGCCATCTTGTGAATGATTTCTCTGCTGTAATTCTGAAGTAATTTTTAATTGCCTTTTTTTGTATTTTAGTAGAATACCAATAACTATGTTGTTAGTTTTATAGTTTAGGTGTTTTTTAGCTACCTTAATCTTAATTGGTGAAGGTTTAGTAATTAATGACTATTTTGCTGGTAGTGCCACTTTCTGATTGGCTACATACACTTTTTCTTGTTCTTTGTTTTTTGTTTTATAGTTGGAACAACGTTTAATTTTAGGGGGTTGAAATGGTTGAACTGTATATTGTCTTTGTGGGTTTTAGGTGTATGTGTAGGTATATGTATGTGAGCACATTTGTGTTTGCAGCGTTTGAACTTTTTTCTCCTTACTAGGAGTGAGGAGGATTTTTCCTATTTGATGACATAGCTAGAGTGGTGATAAATGCTTTATGACATGGGTAGGATAGTGTTGAAAAATAACTGCACTTCATTTAAAGTGAACGTTTTTTCACAGGCATTACTGGTTGTCATCAACCATGGTTAGGGGTGATCTTTATATGTATGTATGTATGTATGTGCTTGTGTGTATATGATGTGTATTTGTGTGTGTATCACTCACATTTGTGTTTGTGTGTGTGTGTGTGTGTGTGTGTGTGCATATGTATATGTGTGTGTGTGTATATATATATATATATATATATATATATATATATATATATATATATATATATATATATACACGTGTGTGTGTATCACTCACATTTGTATTTGTGTGTGTGTGTGTGTGTATGTATGTGTGTGTCTGTGTGTAAATATATATATATATATATATATATATATATTTATACACACACACACACACACGTGTGTGTGTGTGTGTGTGTGTGTGTGTGTGTGTGTGTGTGTGTGTGTGTGTGTGTGTGTGGTTCCATATAGGACAGTTGTGAATAGTGATATAATGAAGAAAACAAAAAAATAAAATGAATAAAAGCTCATGACCTGTTAAAACACAATGCCCAGAGTAAGATCTTCGATGAGCCAGTCACTTAAGGCAGTGACAATGGACACCTAAAGGTGTCCCCTTTGGGCAAAAAATCATTCATTTAGAGAGGAACTTTAAAACTGGTAATGATGTGTATTAGACCGGGGCAGAAGGGAACTTGCCACGAAGTCTATGGTGATTTTTAGCAGTGGACCTACAGTTATCCATTCTCCAACTCTGCTATGCTGTATCCCTTTCAGCAGTTTGGATAATGTTACTGAAGAAAATTCATGTTGTAGTTGTAATCTGCCTCTTCAGGTGTTATAAAGTGTGTGTTACAGGTGCATGAGGCTGTCATTACTGGGAGGAGCTTGTTGAACAACCTGGCCCTTTGAGCAGTCGTAGGTAGTGTGCCAGTGCTGAGCCTCATGGCAATAAACATATATTCAAAGACACAGCAATTTTAAAACTACCTAAGCTGAAAACATGTTACAGCTCTTCATGTGGCTGGATGTGTCCATGGGTCACTGCACATAGGAAGAGTAAAATAGTGTTCTTTAGTTAATATAAAGTTGGTCAGGATACTTGTGTTGTGATGTGAATGGTGGAGAAACTGTAGAAAAGATAAGAAAATGTGATTCTGGAGGAAGAAATGGAGAGCAAGGTACGTTGAGAGAGTGTAGTCCCACTCAAAATGACAGTGAAAATGAGAAGGTGTTAATCACGGACAATGTGAAGAATATCGCAATGACCTCAGGAGGAATTCCTCCATGATCTGAGGTACTTTTCAGTGTTCACTGGAAGTTTGTGAAGTTGGTGAATCTCATTTTTTGTTTTTTTTACGTTAGCAGTATAATGCCATATTACTGATAAAGCAAACAAGGTGCATGAATGTGTACTAAGTTAGCTAAGACATGGACAGTTTGTACCAAGCAGCAGTTGGCAACACTGACATTGAAGGCAAAGAGAAGAAAGTTGTTGGTTAAGTGGAATTACTGCCCATAATGAGGTATCGTCCTGCTTGGAGTTTGTTGAAACAAATGTGGCACACTGCACTGGTTTGTGTGTTCAGGTTACCATTAAGTTCACCTGAATGGAAATATAGTAAACCATGAATAACCCTTGTTCTGTTTGTCATTGTATGAAAAAGGAACATGTTTTATGGGAACTGCTCTATCCAGGGAAACGTGTGCAGTTGAAAGAAAACTAATGGATATAGGCCATAATTACTCTGAAGTTATCTTGCAGCAGTGACTAGAATTTACTCAGGCAGTCAAAAATGTAAGAAAAATAGTAGAAGTGAACATAAGTCCGAACTGATTTTTACCAGTGTTCCTGAGTTCATAGGTTCATAGGTGTGTACTAGGCTAATGGCCCTGGAGTCTTTACAAGCCTAGCCCATAGGATTACCCTGGCATCGTGGCACCCGACCTTAGTTTCCAGTGCCTCTGTCGAGTAGAACCACTGGAGTGATCCCCGGGGTGAATTTTCTATTTCCCATCCACTCATCAACATTTCTCTTGAAGAGGACCAGTGAGGTGCTCTGTTTAACATGTATGGGAAGTCTATTCCATAACATGGGCAGTCTCTGGGTTATGAAGCTGTCCCTCCAGCACGTTTTGTTGATTGTGGTAATGAGGTTTTGGTTTCTGGAGCGTGTGGTGCAGAAGGATTGGGATTTCTTAAGATGTAGCATTTCTAACAGAGCTGGGTCAGACATGGCTTTATAAGTCAAGCAGAGATCACCTCTAAGTAGGTGTTATGAGACAGAGAATAGTTGGAGTTTTTTTGAGTATGTCCATATAGGACAAGTGGTTAAGGCCTAGGATCCTCTTTGTGAGGTACTTTTGCGGCCTCTCCAGTTGTTGCAGGTGTCTAGTGAGGTACATGCCAAATGGGGCATTGTACTCAATGATTGGCCTAATGAGGGAAGAGCAGAGGGAGACAATGGCCTCTTTCTTCCTGGATGCAAAACCCTTAGTAATGAGATGTGCCCCATAGAAGGACTTTCTGACTACAGTGGCAGTGTGGTGGTCAAAAGGGAGGTTGCTGTCAACCTGTGTTCCCAGATCTCTTATAACGCCTTCTATGTTCAATGGTCTACCATCGATGTGGTAGTTCATGGGAACTGTGTTTTTCCCAAAGGGGATGACGACACATTTTTTGGCATTGAGCTTAAGGCCATGGTTTTAACACCAGTCGTTGGTCTCAGTGAGGCCTTTTTGTAGGATGTCAACATCACTTGTGGAGTTAATAATGGCTCCCAAATTGCAATTGTCTGCGAACTTTGTCAGCCAGAGTCCCATCATGTTGGTCTGGACTTCTGAGAAGTAGATACCAAACAGGAGAGGACCCAGGACCGATCCCTGTGGAACACCAATCATAACTGGTCGGCAGTCTTACTTGGAGTCAGCTACTTTCACACTGTGGGTTCTGTCTGTGAGACAGTTTGCAACCCACCTAGTGATATAGGGGTTGATGCCTAACTTAGTGAGTTTTTCTATGATTCCTGAGTTGGGAATGGTATCAAAGGCCGTGGCCAGATCAAGGTGGAGGCTGTATGAACCACCTTGCCTTCATCCACAGCTCTGGTGACTGACTCAAAGAAGTCGACCAAGTTGAGCAGGCATGATCTACCCTTCACAAAACCAAACTGTGTTGGATCCAGAGTTTGGAGGTTCCCTATATCCTTGTTTATTAGGTCCATAATGATGCGTTCCATAGCTTTGCATATCAGACTTGTCAGGCTAATGGGGCGATAGTTCCCAGGGTCTGTAGTTGCTCCTCCTTTGTGGAGAGGGATGACTATAGCAGTGCGCCATTCAGTAGGGGCAAAGCCTGAGGTGAGGCTGTGATTGAACAGGGCACACAGGTGTGGTGCCAGTTCACTCTGTAGTTTAGTTTATGTAGAACGCAGCCAGGGATTTTGTGAGGTCTCATAGAGGCTGTATTTTTTGGCCTTGGACAGTGCTGTTTTAACCTGTGCAGCAGTAATACTGGGTGCCTGGCACTCTACTGGTATTGTGATTGCTCCTTTGGGGGGGGGGGGTTGGCACTGAATCTGTTGGCCAGTATATTGGCAATATCTGTTAACTAGGTATAGGTGGTACTATTGTGCAGTAGCTCAGAGCAAATCTGGGTGTTGCCGTGGAGGTTCTTTACATAACTATAGAAGGCCTTGTGGTTGTTTTTACTACCTGCTGCAATTCTGTTTTCATAGCTAGCTTTAGAGGATTTGATGAGGGATCTCAACTCTTTCTTGAGGCTGATAAGGGAGTTTTTCCACTCTTGGGACTTCATCTTATTCTGCAACAGTTTCCTCCTTCTGTTGTAGAGTTTGTTTATGGCAAGGGACCTCCAGATTGGCTTCCTTTTTTTGGAGGGGAGCGTCTTGTTTCTAATGGGTATGGTGAGATCCATGCATTTGTGTACGTGTTTATACAGTGCATTGGTATATGATTCGGCAGTCATGTAACTATTCTCCATTTGCATGAGTGCCATGAAGTTAGCCACCTCTGTTCTTAGGAGCCCAAAGTTAGCTTTGGAGAAGTTTTTCATGGTGATTACCTTTGCGGGGGTGGGGGTGGGGGTGGGAGTGGGAGGGATGTGTGTTTCCATTGAGATTAGTTTGTGGTCGGATCTAACCAGGGAGGAGTTGACTATTGGTGTAGAGCAATGGTCACCCATGTTAGTAATGACCAGGTCAAGGATGTTGCTGCCTCTAGTGGGGGTAAGAATGACCTGGTGAATTCTAGGAAACGTTGGGCAAGTGTATTGGTACATGAGTAATTTTCCCAGTTAATGGAGGGGTAGTTGAAGTCGCCCAGTATGAATGTGTTAGGTTGGACCCTAATATTCTCCAGGGTGCTTAGGAACATGGAGTGAGTGTCTTGGGACATGGTTGGGGACCTATAACAGGCTGCATCTTGAATCGCTGTCTTACCCAGTGTTAACTGCACCTAAAGTATCTCTGATGGCATTATGTTGGGCTACCACTCTGGAGGTGTGCACATCCTTTATGAATATGGAAACACCACCACCTTTGGAGCTTCAGTCCAAGTTCTGGGGCCGAAATATTTGAAATGAGTTATAGCCTGTTAGTGCAGGGGTGTTTTCTGCTGCCTTGAACCAGGTCTCTCTTACAGCACAAATGTCGATGTTCTCCATTTTAAAGAGGGTTTTGAGTGAGTGCATTTTGAGATTGAGACATCTAGCATTGAGCAGCCTAACCCTCAGATTGCATTTGTTTGTAGCTGTTACGGTGGTAATTTGGTCTTTGGAACACCGCCTAAAAAAGGCACTATAGGGGTGGCAAGAGGCTTGGCCAGTATCCGGAAGCCCACCGGTGACAGATGCAGGCCATCTCTGGCAAAGCATTGAGGTCTGTCAGTCATGTCATCCCAGGCAGACAGATATGGGATCCCCTTAGAATGACACCAGAAACTTAGCCAGTTGTTGAAATCAGTCATTTACTGCTTGTACTGTGGTATCATTCTGGGTGATGGTAGGATGCTGGTCTGGGCTAGGGTTGTACCCGCCTGGGCTACATGATCCGAGAGCTCCTCCATGTCTCTTTTCATGTAGTCCAGTGAGGTACATCTCAGGTCATTCACACCCACATGTACAATGACAGAGTCATATTTGTACCTATTGAGGGACCTGAGTGCGTGCGTTATATGGCGGATCCTGGCACCTGACAGGCAGTTGACTGTTACTTTCTCCTTATTCAACTTAGTGAGTGGGACATCATTGTGCCTCACTATCGAGTCACCCATGACTAGTGTGCTGGGCATGCTGTTTTGCCTTAGGGGTTTTGGTTGAATGGCACACTGTTTATGAGAGTTAAGTGTCTCGTGATTAGTGTTGTGTTGTGGTGGTTGCGTGCGTTTCTGCCTTGGAGAGGTCTCTGCTGTTTGGGTAGATTTTTATTGAGAGCCTCTGTGAAGGTGGGTGTGTGGTTTGTGTTTTTATGTGAAGGCAGTGCTGGTGTGTGTTCTGGAGGGCTATGTGTTCCATGTGGGTTGGTGCAAGTGTTGACCTTCTCCTCTTGACTAGCTATTCTGGTCTTGGCTGGAGAGTGCGTGGCTTCCAGTTTGGATATATAAGTGCATCTCTCGCAAGTCTGAGTGTTGGGAGGTAAGAGGAGAGTGTTGCCAGTGTACATGAGGCAGTTGCTACATTGCCTCAAGATGCCCAAGTTCACCAGGTTAACAGGAGAAAGCACAGGGAACTGACCTTTAGACATGCCTGGAGGGGTGGGCATTAATAATAAGTACTGGAGCTGTTTTCTTTTAGAACATTTAGTGCTGGTAATTGCTACAAGAAGTCTGGTATGGTAAAGTGCTAGACTAATAAGCTAGTAAAAGTGCAGGAGAGGAGAAAACTAACAGATCTAATGGAAAAATTGAAGAGCAGACTTTGGCACCTCTTAGGAGCTTACAAACAGTCCTGGATACAGCAAATCTGTATCTGAACTAGACTAGTTACAGGAAAGGTGGGAAAAGTGCCAACACGGGCTTTTAGACCAGAAAGTTGAAGGAGATGGAAAAATCTGCCAAAACGGCCAATAAACTACAATTTCTGGGCCAGAAACTGCTCCTCTTGTGGTAGATAGGCTACCTAGTGCTTACCACTTCCACTGACAAGCTAGAAGGCTTCCGTCCGACACAGAGAGGCTTGGGGGGGCTCAGAAGCTTACAAACAGTCTTGGATACAGCAAATCTGTATCTGGACTAGACTAGTTATAGGAAAGGTGGGAAACGCAAATGCGGGCTTTTAAACCAGAAAGTTGAAGGAGTTGGAAAAAAGTGCTCAAACAGCCAGTAAACTACCATTTCTGGGCCAGAAACCACTCTTGTGGTACATAGGCTACCTAGTGCTTACCACTCCCACTGATGAGCTAGAAGGCTTCCCTCCAACACTGAAAGGCTTGGGGAGCTCAGAAGCTTACAAACAGTCCTGGATACAGCAAATCTGTAACTGGACTAGACTAGTTACAGGAAAGGCAGGAAACAAACTTAGAATTATTTTTGATTTTTTGTTTTTCCTAGTAGGCATGCGGGTGTTTACTGGTGCAAATATAGTAGTGGTTAAACTAAAAAAACTGTTGTGAATGACAGATAATGATTCTGAGAAAATGAAACAGCTTAGCTCCCCAAAGATTAATAAAACCGCAAGTCCTGTCAAAATGGAAGATGAATGGGAAGAACAGAATGCATGATGGGTATGACAAGCAGGTAAAGTGAGAAGAGCAATGGGAAAATGCTAACCATTTACTATTTCAGGAAGTTTACTAGCTAGAGGGCTGAGTACAGCATAATCTGTGCTTTTTAAGTTATCTCTTTATCTAATTTCCAAACAACTTTTCTGAATACTTTGACAGCCTGTATAAGACAGGGTGTGTGTTGATTGTTGAACTAGTACTATCACTACTGTGTGGATCGAGTCAAAGACAGGTCACTGAATTCAACAAAGGAAGTTTTATTCTAACAGAGCACTTTTGATGCCTAACAACAAGGATTCCATGGAGTGGAACTCTCGCTGTATGGTGTAATGCGTAGTGGTGGTACCATTTTGGAGGGGCAGTATAGAATGAACAGCAACTAGTGTACCAAGGGGTATGATATTAATATTAATATGAATATCAATATCAGTATTATTGATTCACCACAGCCAGCGCTAATAAGGTTTGTCAAAGCTGATCTTACGGCCTTATTATTTGCTTGTCTAACTTGGCTACCAGTAAGCTCTGACTGTATGGCTTGGGCATGTTTAATTAAAGTTGGTATCATAACCTAGTACCCATATTCATACTTGATTCTAATTGTTGAATTACAAAACTACACTATGAAAAGATTTGCACAGCTCAGTAAAGGAAAGCATAAGCCGACTGTCAATCTTCAAAACTCCCAAAGGAGGGTAGTCTTTGGTGGTAGTAATGTTCTGAAGGGCTGCCTGCCCAAGATTGTCTTTTAGTCAGCTTAGCAAAAGCTACCTGACAGTTTGGGTGCATGGAAGGTGCCTTGACGCTTTGGAAGCTGACCGGCTCTTCTATCCTCGGCAGGATAAAAGCCACTGCAGCAATGATCAATGTGATTAACATCTGTTTTTACTTGCACATAACATGGAATGTTTAGTAATACCAAAGACACATGTGCTAACATTGAAACCACTAATTACATGCAGTGCATTTACAGAGAAGATTCAGAAAAATCAGATCAGTAATTTTGAGGCAGAAATAAGTTCAGCTACATTGGACATTGTTGCTTGCCTAATTAAACATTGTATCTAAAGCATCTTTACATGTAGGCAGTGCCTCTCAAAGGCAAAAACAGTAATACACATGGTCCAATTACTGTACAATAGCAGTGTGGTTTCTGATTTGCCAGTTATTGTTAGTATATTCGATATACTTTCCTAACGTCTGAGTGTCTGCTGAAACTTCAGAGTACCATGTATATGGCACGCAGATGCAACTTGCCCAAGTAAACCTGAGATGGTGAAACAGTCCTTAGCAAGAGCAAATTGGACATTTCACACTTAGTATAGACTTAAATCAAGAGTGAATTGGACATTTTACACTGTCACTTCAGCAGGCCTCTACTTCAGACCAGCAGGAAATGCAACACAATGCAATACCTTTTTCATCCGCCTACCTGTTCTGTATTTACAATGCTGGTAATTTTGTAGTTAATATTTACAGTTTGTTCACTTATCTGTGTTTTTATGTATATATTATACATGCAGCTGTCGCTGTCTTATTTGGCGCTCAGTGCCACTAGTCCAGTCTGGTGCTCCTTGACACTACTTTGTAGTGGATCCTGCTGCTCAATGCTGTCGCACTACATGACAGTAACAAGTCTTTTTCCTGTCTGGATCTCCTCCTTTCCCCAATGAGGAGCATTGGGATCCTGCTGCTCAATGCTCTCGCACTATATGACAGTAACAAGTCTCTTTTTCCTGTCTGGATCTCCTCCTTTCTCCAAGGAGGAGCATCGGGATCCTGCTGCTCAATGCTCTCGCACTACATGACAGTAAGAAAACAAAACAGAAAACCTAATTTCCGTGATTGAGCACTCCTCCAGCTCCTAATGCCCTCATGCTGTACTGTCATGCTATACCAGTTATGTGGCAGAGAATTTGAGAGGGGTCGGCCTTGTACCTGGGGCTGTTGCCCCTTCTTCCTACACTAGTGATCATACCTATTTTATTGTTTAAATGTTTATATTCCTTGTTTTGTGCTTGCGCGGAAGCACTTAAAGATGAAGTTGTCCACTGTCTTCTTGCCCCAGCTTGGCAGACTCGCATTAATTTTCCGTCCTTGTGATATCTAAGTTGTCTTTGGGGTAGGTATTTCATCTCTCAGACATCATAACCTATAGGAGTAAGTTACTTTATCATCACTCCCGCACATGTAATGTTTAGGTGTGAGTACACTATTATTTTTTACTCTTTTATCGCATACAGTAACCCCCAATTTCTAGCTCACTTATATCATCCATCCTCCTCAAGAACAGTTCCTTTCACCTTCCATGTTTATAAAAACATATTGATGTTCTTCGTGTTTCACTGTTGCAGTCATCACCTGTGGGTTATCCCTGCTGTGGTAGCCCTCGGCTGGCCCAAATACCACAGTCAGTGTTTTTCTGCATCGGCTGCTGTCGCTTGCTGGCTGACGTCAGGACATCAGTGCTATAAAGGAAGGCAGCCGACATCATTACATCAGCCTTTCTTGCCGTGGAGCCCATAGCACAAGCAGTTTGCAAGTGTGCCGATCGGTTGTTACCAGAGTTCAAATTACAGCTGAAAACATCTAAAGCTAAGTACTCCGTTGGGGATCCTTTTTTCTTGCACTAACCAATGTCTGAAAAAGTTAACAGTTGTCTTGCCTGCAGAAAGCAAATACCACACCGAGACTTCCAGTCATATTATTTCACTTGTTTAGGCCCAGACCACGACATCCCCCGTTGCCAGTTCTATGTCCTCTTTAACGTGAGAACCATTCGTAGTAGAGCTCTTTTTGTTGCCAGGTATTTTCGTCTTCCATCTTCACATTTCATTATGGCTTCAGTCAGCCAACAATCTGTAGACATTCCGAAAAAATGTAAGGATAAAGATAGAGATAGACCACATAAGGCTAAGCCTTCTGACAACTCTACCTCTAAGCAGGTCATCAGTTCTCCGGAATTCAGTGAGGTGCATTTGCAGCCCCTGATGCCTGATTTGATACCTTCGCAGGCCTCTACTGAGACCCTTTTGGAGTACAGTATGCCGCAGAAATCTTTAGTCTTCCGAGCCTTTGGTTATCTCTGCCTTGGTTGGGTCTGGAACCACAACGCAGGCACCGGCTTCTGAGGAGGTTTTTCACAGTACCGAATCTAGACAAAAAACTACGTCCTCTCCCCCAACTACCGTTCTCTCAGACAGATGGATTCTCTTAGGCCTAGAGGCAAGGCCACTCCAATGAAAATTACATTTAGCCACCATTTTACATCTGCTCCACCACCCCAAGCTCTAATGCTTAAAATGGTGGAGGATCTCATCACCTTTATCAGGGGGTACTCAGGCCGCACCTTCTAAAAGGAAAAGAGGCCTTTCCCCTGAAATACTGACAGAACAGGATTCTGAGGAGGCTGATTATTCAGATTTTGAAGAGGAACAACAACCTCTTACTGCTTATGAGGATTTAGATGCTGAGGAATCTATCCCTTCTGCCTGCCCACCAGAAGATCTTTCCTTTGGGGAAACCATTCACATCCTCAGGGAACATTTCCACTGGGTATCTCAGGACTTCCCTCAGTCTAAGAAAAGACTAAGAGAGTTTCAAGACTTGCTCCAGCACAGACCCTTGGTCAAACCTTCTATCTTAGAGGTGGTTGATGTCTTCCAGGAATGCAGCTTAACTCCTGGCACCCTCCCACCTGTTCCCAGAAAACCTGACATATTACAGAGTATCGGATTCTCTCAAATACCTGTAGAGAAATCCTGCTGCGGACCCAGAGGTCATTACGTAGGGACCAAAAGGAGCTAAGGCTAGTTCTGCAAAGAATCCTACTCCTTCTGACAAGGACTCCAGAGTTCTGGACAGATGAGGTAAAAAAGTATACACCTTTGCAACCTTAGCTATCAGCGCACTCAACTGTCAATTCCACATGTTAAAATATCAATAACACACTTTGGAACTATTAAAACAAAAGATTTCAACCTTTCCTAACTGTGCCAATTCGAAAGAGTTACCAGATTTACTGCATTCCACTTGTCAAGTGGCTAAACACTCATTACACTGTGGATATGATGCCCTAGAAGCCTCAAGCAGGGCAGCAGTGTCAGGATCTGTCATTTGGAGGCATGCATGGTTGAAGGAACAGACTCTCCCTGATCATGTCAAATCTAAATTACTTGATGCACCCTTGGATAAGGACAGCTTGTTTGGAGTAAAAGCAGAAGAGGTGCTTAAAAAAGATGGAAGACAAAGCAAAATCTATGCAAACAGCCAAAAGATTTCTTTCAGGTAGAACCTCCTAGGTTCAGCAGGAATTTTCCCTCAAAACACTGGTCCTTTCCTGCACCTAGCAGACAGGGGCAAGGTAAGTCCCGCAGGGACAGACCACCCAGACTCCTACCCCAGGGACAGCAGAGAACCAAACAGTGGACCACTTCCACTCCAAAGGCAGGGAGTTCTAAGCCAATCCTCTATGGCAAAACCTCTCAGTGACTCCCTGTCTGCCCTTTGCCCTCTTTTCACTCACCAAAAACTAGGAGGAAGGCTCTCCCTCTGCAAAGAGAATTGGCTTTCTGTAACAAAGGACCAATGGGGCTTAAAGATCATTTCTCAGGGATACAAATTCTCCTTCAACGAACTCCCAATTCCAAGAGGATACCCAGACTTACCTCCAAATCAGTGGGCAGAGACATTGAAACATGTCCAAACTCTCATATCCCAAGGGGCAGTAGGACCTGTCCTGTCAGATCAAACAGGCAAAGCCTTTTATTACAGACTATTCCTTGTTACCAGAAAAGAGGGCACTTGGTGTCTCATCCTGGATCTAGCCATTTTGAACACCTTCCTGGTGGTCCCCAAATTCAAAATGCTAACTTTGTAGGAGCTGCTGCCTATGCTGACTAAAAATGCTTGGTTAGTTACCTTAGATCTAAAAGATGCCTACCTCCACATCCCCATAAGAGAATCCTGCAGGAAATTCCTTCACTTCAGAGCAGGCTCACAACACTTTCAGTTCTCTGCGCTACCCTTTGGCTTATCTACTGCTTCTAGCGTATGCACCAAATGGCATAGCCTTTTGCAGACAGAAAAGTATACAAATTTTCCCTTATCTGGATGACTACTTCATTCAGACAAATTGCAAAGAAAAGCTCCTCAAGGACCTCCTCTTTGCCAAAACCCTCCTAACCTCCTTAGGGTACACCATCAATGAGAAGAAATCAAGGCAAACACCCTCCAGGAAGATCATTTTCTTGGGGGCACTGCTGGACACACCATCCCAAATGACCTTCCTATCCTCAAGAAAAACAGAGCTTCCTGCCTCTCTCTTTTACCCAACTGGCTTCCAGAATTTACCTCACTGCAAGGAAGTTCCTGCAAGCCATGGGGTACATGGCATCTTGCATCCTTCTAATTCCTCTGGCCAGGCTTCACATGAGAAAATTTCAGTGGTACCTAAAGAACTTTTATTGTCAGCACTCTCAACCTCTAGAGACCTCCCTACGTCTGATCCCCTGTATAAAGGCTGAGTTTCTCTGGTGGGCAGGGGCCTGTGCCCAGAACAAGGGTCTTCCCTTCACCATCCACCCAACCAGGCAGACCATTACCTTCGACGTCGCAGACAGGGATTGGGATGCTCACCTAGAAGGCAGGTGCACCCAAGGTCTTTTGGGTGCCCAGCACCTTCCCTTACACATTAATCAGAAGGAAATGATGGCAGTACAAAAGGCTCTGACATCCTTCAAACCCCATCTCAAGACAGGGGTTCTCCTTATCAAAAGAGACACCACCACAGTAATGTACATCAAAAAACAGGGAGGGACCCAATCTTACCCTCTGTGCAGCCTAGCCATGAACCTCTGGCTGGCAGCCTCTTCCATGGGACTACACCTGATAGCACAGTACCTACCAGGGATCAATAACACCCTGGCAGACCATTTAAGCAGAAACTTACTGGACCCTACGAATGGCAGCTCCACAGAACAATATTTTTACAAATCACTCAGGCGAGGGGACTCCGGAGGTAGATCTCTTTGTTTCGCATCCCAGCCATCAACTGAAAAAATTCTGTACCAGGGAGTATCACCACCTAGCGTGGAAGGTGGATGCCTTGACCTTCCCCTGGAACACCCTCTTTGTGTACGCATTCCCTCCTCTGCCTCTTATTTCCAAGGTACTGATCAAAATAAGGGAGGGAGAGACCAAAGGTCATCCTCATTGGTCCAGATTGGCCTCAACAACATTGGTACCCCTTACTGCGCAGTCTGAAATCACAGCCTCCCAGGCAGCTTCCCCAGATCTCAGACCTCTTGACCCAGGTGGGGGGGAAATGCTGCACGCAGACTTGCAGACTCTTAAATGTTCAGCATAGCTAATACTCTAAAGGCAAACAATGTACATGTGTAAATTTGTTGTAAAATATACATTGACACAGTAATCTGTATGTAATGTACACGTTTAAGTATATAGTACTATATGTAGTGGTGTAGTAATCTGTACATAATGTACACATGCAAATATGTAGTACTACATGCAGTGGTGTAGTAATATGTAGTACTATGTATAGTGCTGTAGTAATCTGTGTATAATGTACATGTGTGAATATGTAGTACTGTATACAGTGGTACAGTAATGTAAATCTCTAAATTATGTACAGATTACTGTATGTAATGTATATGTGTAAATATGTAGTACCATATGTAGTGGTGCAGTAATCTGTATGTAATGTATATGTGTAAATATGTAGTACCATATGTAGTGGTGCAGTAATCTGTATGTAATGTATATGTGTAAATATG
The DNA here is from genome assembly GCF_019279795.1 of Protopterus annectens. Classification (NCBI taxonomy): domain Eukaryota; kingdom Metazoa; phylum Chordata; order Ceratodontiformes; family Protopteridae; genus Protopterus; species Protopterus annectens. Next base: position 396,703,863 of record NC_056740.1, on the reverse strand, counting down.
TAGTACCATATGTAGTGGTGCAGTAATCTGTACATAACATATATGTGTAAATATGTAGTACTGTATGCAGTGGTGCAGTAATCTGTACGTAATGTATATGTGTAAATATGTAATACCCTATGTAGTGGTGCAGTAATCTGTATGTAATGTATATGTGTAAATATATAGTACTCAATATAATCTGTAAATGTATATGCGTAGTATGGTGCAGTAATTTGTACATAAGGTACACATATAAATATGTACTGTATGTAGTGATACAGTAATCTATACATAATGTTTATGTGTAAATATGTAGTAGTGTATACAGTGGCACAATAATCTATATGTAATTTACATGTGTATATAGTACTGTATGCAACCGTGTATTAATCTGTGCATAATGTACATGTGTAAATGCACAGTACTGTATGTAGTGGTGCAATAAAATGTACATACTGTGTATGTGTAAATATGTAGTTCTACATGTGTAAATATGCAGTACTGTATGTGGTGATATAGTAAATATGTATGTAATGCATCTGTGTAAATATGTAGATGTTCATCGTGTTTCACTGTTGCAGTCATTACAATTGGGTTATCCTGCTGGCGGGCTACCCGCAGTCGGCCTGATTTCCAAAGTCTAGGTCCAGCATCGGTTGCTGTCACCTCCTCCCTGACGTTAGTGCGCCAGGGGTATAAAAGATGCAGCTGACGCCATTTTCTTCCGTCTTTCTTGCTGCGCGGTGCCCAAAGCAAAAGCAGTTCGCAAGTGCCGGTCGGCCGACTCCTAAGATTTTCAAATTCGAATTTCAGATCTGAAGTCTTCATTAAAGCTAAGTACCCCGTTGGGGAAACTTTTTTCTTGCTCCAGACCAATGTCAGAAAAAGTTAATAATTGTATTTCTTGTGGGAAGCAAATACCTCATAAAGATTTTCATTCTTACTGTATTCCTTGCCTAGGCCCTGACCACGACGTTGCTAGTTGTTGGTTTTGTGCTAGATTCAACCAACGCACTATTAAGCGTCGGTACAATTTTGGATTTCATTATTTTGGCAGAAGATTTAACTATATAATGCCATCGGAGCAACCAACTACCGGAGTTTATAAAAAGCACAAAGAAAAGGACAGGCACCCGAGGTCCAAAACCAATGAAGAGGCTTCCGCTAGGCCTATCGCCGGTTTGCCTGTTCTCAGTGAGGCGCTTTCGCAGCCCCTGACGCCCACTACCTCAGAGCCACAGGCCGCTTCCAACTCCCACATGGAGCCCACTAGGCCACTGGAAACTCAAGGTATTGGACACTCGGAAACTATTCCATCAGATGGGTCCGGAGCCGCTGAGCAGGCATTGGCTTCTGAGGGTGTTTTCAGGCCTACACAGTTACATGTTAAACCATCTTCAAAGGCAAAGACTAAAGCAGCTCTAAAGACAAAGAAACAAGTACAGCATTCTCCTGGACAGGCCTCCATGCCTAAAAAACAGATGCTTAAAATGGCCAAAGACCTAATTACTTTGATCAGGGGTTCCCACCCCCCCCCCCCGATAAGAGGCTTAGGCAAGAGATAGAATATGCATCTTCAGATCAGGTTTTCATTTCCTCTGATTCCTCTTCTGACCAGGAATATTGTCTTTCTCCCTATGAGGATTCTGATGCTGAAGAATCTATTCCTTCGGCCTCTCCGCCTGAGGATTATTCTTTTGGGGAAACCCTGCATACTATGAGGGAGCATTTCCACTGGGAGAGCCAAGATTACTCAGAATCCAAGAAAAGGTTCAGAGACTTCCTTTTATTACACCAGCACAGACCCCTTGCTATTCCTCCTGTTTTAGACATTGTAGATGTATTTTCAGAGTCCGGACGGTCTCCTGACTCTTTGCCACCAGCTCCTGTTAAGCCAGACAGATACTACAGGGTTCCTGATTCACATAAATTTCTTTATAAAAACCCTGCTGCAGACCCAGAAACAATCTCTCAGGGTCCCAAAGGGGTCAAGGCATCCACTACAAAAAACCCTATACCTTCTGATAGGGATTCAAGGGCCCTGGGCAGATGGGGGAAAAAGATTTATACTTCTGCTACCTTGGCTGTAAAAGCTTTAAATTGTCAATTTCATATGCTTAAATATCAGCAATATCTAATGTCACTGCTTAAACAAAAAATGTTGACAAATTCAGAATGTGCAGAAAACAAAGAAATGCAGGATTTATTGCATGCAGCTGTACAAGTAGGAAAGCATACTTTGCAATGTGGTTTTGATTCTCTGGAGGCCTCCTGCAGGGCCGCTGTTACAGGTTCTGTCATTAGGAGACATGCTTGGTTAAAAGAACAGAATCTGCCCGATCATGTCAAAGCAAAATTATTAGATGCTCCATTGCAACATGATACCTTGTTTGGTGTTAAAGCAGAAGAGGTTTTGAAGAAAATGGAGGACAAAGCTAAATATATGCAAACAGTCAAGGATTTCTTACAGGTACAGCCTCCCAGATTTAGAACTGGCCTGCAAAGAATTGGTCCTTTCCAGTGTCAGACAGGCCACAAAGAGGTAGATACAGATGGCCCAGAGGCAGATCACAGCCCCAAGGCTCATACAGACCTAAACAATGGGGTGCTTCAACTTCCAAAAGCGGAGAAGAAAAATCACAGCCATACAGGAAACAGTCTCAATGACTTCCCCTGCCAGCACTAAGCACTTATCTTCTGACAGCTCCTTTGCACTTTTTGCTCAAAATTGGCATATGATCACTCAGGACAAATGGGTCTTAAATATCATATGCCAGGGCTACAGGTTCCATTTTCACACCCTGCCAAGGCCAGACGGTATACCAGACCTGCCAAGCAATCAATGGCAGAGGCACAAAAACAAGTTTCATCCCTCATGGACATGAGGGGGCCATTCAGCAAGTACCACAGCAAGAGCAGGGACAAGGATTTTACTCAAGGCTATTCTTGGTACCCAGAAAGGACAAAACCTGGAGACCAGTACTGGACCTGTCTATCCTGAACACATTCCTGGACATTCCAAAATTCAAAATGTTAACTCTGTAGCAGCTTCTGCCCATGCTGGGCAAGAAGGCTTGGTTTGTGACTTTAGCCCTAAAAGAGGCATACCTGCTTGTCCCAATCAGACAATCATGCAGAAGATACCTCAGATTTATAGCTGGCTCAATGCACTACCAATTCTCTGCACTGCCCTTTGGCTTATCTACTGTGCCCAGGGTCTTCATAAAGTGCCTGGCACCAGTGATTGCTTTATGCAGACGAATAGGAATACAAATATATCCTTACTTGGACGACTGCCTTATTCAAGCAGAGAACAAGGACAGTCTACTACAGCATCTGGCGTTTGTAAAAACAGTACTAGCAGGACTAGGGTACACAGTAAACGAAAAGAAATCAAAACTCGTACCCTCTCAAGAGATAATATTCCTAGGTGCAAGCTTAAATACAACTGCCCAGATGGCTTATCTCACGCCAAACACAGACAACTGACTACTTATTTCAAAATGTTGGCAACAAAGACCCAGTTATCTGCAAGAAAAATTCTGCAGGCTTTGGGCTTCATGGCATCCTGCATTCTGCTAATTCCATATGCAAGACTGCATATGAGGAAACTTCAGTGGTATCTAAAAATGTTTGGACTCAACATTGCCACAGCCTGGAAACAATAATTACCCTCATTTCCTGCCTGCAACAGGAGTTTTGATGGTGGGTAAAAAGCCTGTCACCACAACACGGGACAGCCATTCTTACCCACAGCCAGGCAGACATTTACAACAGATGCATCAGATTCTGCCTGGGGGGCCCATATGGCAGGAAGATGTATTCAGGGCACATGGTCCGCAAGTCAAATGCATCTACATATCAATCAAAAAGAGATGCTAGCACTTCAAAATGCCCTGACAGCCTTCAAGGATCTACTTCATCCAGGAGAACTACTGATAAAGACGGACAATACCACAGTCATGTGGTACATAAACAAGCAAGGGGGCACACATTCCTACCCCCTCTGCAGACTAGCCATGAACTTGTGGAACACAGTATTGACTTACCACGTCCATCTGCAAGCACAATTCCTGCCAGGAAGGATAAATGCTCTGGCATACAAACTAAGCAGAAACCTAATGGATCCCCACGAGTGAAAATTGGATCTACAAGTCTTCAGCATGATAACAAGGAACTGGGGATGCCCGGACATAGACCTATTTGCCTCTCCTCACAATTGCCAACTACAAAGATTCTGCACAAGGACCTATCACAAGCAAGCATGGAAAGTGGATGCTCTTTCAGCTGGAAAAACCTAACAGTATATGCCTTTCCTCCTCTGCCTCTCCTCCCCAAGGTACTCCTCAAGGTCAGCCAAGAGAAGCCAAAAATGATTCTGATTGCCCCAGACTGGTCCTGCCAGCACTGGTACCCAATCCTAAAGAGCTTGTCCCAATGCCCAGCTTGGACACTACCTCAAATTCCTCACTTATTGACTCAACAAGACAGTCAGATACTGCACAGCCAATTCAGGACCCTAAACCTGGCAGCATGGTGGATAATGTAGCCATTCAAAACACACCTCTTTCTAAAGCAGTTATGGATGTTATTTTGGAGGCCAGGAGGCCTAGCACCAGAAAATCTTATGCAGAAAAATGGAAGAGATTCTGTGCTTGGAACCAGGCACAAGGTATTGACTCGGTTGTTCCAAATATTCCTCAGATTTTGCAATACTTAACTGAGATGCTGGATAAAGGCCTTTCCTTTTCATCCATTAAAATTCATGCCTCTGCCATTTCAGCTCATTACAATACAGAACCATCTATTTTTTCTCATCCATTACAAAGGCAGTACCTCAGAAGGGCCAAAAACATAAGATCCCCAAGGAGAGCACCAATACCTACATGGGACCTCAACTATGTCTTGGAAAAACTTACACTGCCTCCCTTTGAGCCAGCCTCTGCAGCTGATATAAAATTCTTATCCTGGAAAACAGCTGTGCTCCTAGCAATAACCTCCACTAGACGAGTCTCAGAGTTACAGGCACTCTTGGCTGTGGAACCTTTTATCATTTTCCATCCTGACAGGGTTTCTCTGAGGACAAACCCTACATTTATGCCTAAGGTAGTGACCAGTGTGGCCCTTAACCAAACAATTCACTTGCCAACTTTTTACCCAAACCCACAGAATAAGGGTGAGAGACTTTTGCATTCTTTGGACATTCACAGACAGCTACGCTTCTACTTGGACAGAACCAAAGCTTTCAGAAAGACTGAACAACTTCTAGTAGCATATGCTGCAGGATCACAAGGAAAGCCTATCTCAAAGCAGACTATTTCAAAGTGGATAGGCCACTGCATTCGTTTCTGCTATTCACAGTATGGCAAATCAGTGCCTAAGGGCATTAGACCATCTTCCACCAGAGCAGCAGCCACTTCAGCAGCCTACCTCAGAGGAATACCAACCAAAGGCATCTTAGAGGCTGCAACTTGGAGTTCAGTGCATACTTTTACAAAGCACTATCACTTACCTCTCTATTCTAAATCCAGGGCAGGCTTTGCCACTGCAGTTCTGCAGGGCCTGATAGCCTCTCCTAATCCTATTTAGCACGAGCCTCCCAACCATAGCTTTGGGATTCAACCCAATTGTAATGACTGCAACAGTGAAACACGATGAACATAGTACAGTTGTGTATCTACTATAAATGTAGATGTTCGAGTGTGTTCACTGTTGCAGTCCAGGTTACCCTCCCTCCATCCCCCTTTTCCTTGCTGGGACTTATCTGTACTTCTCTATTCTATACAACCTACGTGGTGTATTTGCTTGTAGATGAAGGAAAAGTTGTTTTTTTGGTTATGCATGCTTTTTGGCATTAGTGAGCCTACCATTTTAGGGGCACCTGACATCTTGGGCAAGAAAAACTGAAGAAAATGGCGTCGGCTGCATCTTTTATACCCCTGGCGCACTGACGTCAGGGAGGAGGCGACAGCAACCGACGCCGGACCTAGACTTTGGAACTCAGGCCGACTGCGGGTAGCCTGCCAGCAGGATAACCCAATTGTAATGACTGCAACAGTGAATACACTCGAACATCTACATTTATGGTAGGTACACAACTGTACATTCTACATGTGTAAATATGCAGTACTGTATGTGGTGGTATAGTAAATATGTATGTAATGCGTCTGTGTAAATATGTAGTACTTAATGCGGCAATCTTTACATATATACATACATACATGCAAATGTTTCAAACACAGGCATTAAAACCCTTCTAGCTTGCCAATATGCCAAAACACTTGTTCCGATAATAAATGTGCAGACTGTTCTTAAAGATATCTAAACTAGTACTTGCTTTAATGTAATTTGGTAGTCTGTTCAAGCATCAGCTACTCTGTCAGAGAACCAATTAGTACAATTCTCATTCCTATAGAATCTTCTATGTAGGTTATCTGACGATTCTCTAGTACTTTTTGATAACCCCAAACATTCCCAATGGTAGTTGTCCCTAAATGCCCTCTATACCTGAATAAGATCTCCTCTTAAATGTCTGTAAGAGACACTGTACGAGTTCAGATATTTTAGTGTCTTATAATAACTTAGATTTTCACATCCATGGATGCCCTTAGTATATTTCCGCTGTACTCTTTCCAGTTTATTCATGCTTGTTTTCTTATAGGGTTTCCATATTGTTATTCTTTACTCAAGTTTGGGTCTAATATAACTAACAAACAATGACTTCATTATGTTTGATGTCCTAGACTTTATAAATCTTTTTATACAACCTATAGTTCTATAACTAACATTAGCAAATCGGCTGATATGATTAGAAAAACTCAGCTAAATCTACCCATATACCCAGGTCCTTAAATGAGTCTACAATTTCAATCACTGTGTGCTGTATTAAATATTCACCTTTCAGTTTGTCTCCCAAATCTCATATGCCTAGTTTTTGATGTATTTATCAACATATTATTCTCCTGTGCCCAAATGGTCAATTTAGCCAAATTATTTTGCAGACATGCCATATCTGTAACACTTTTAATCAGTTTACCCAATTTCAGGTCGTCAGCATATAGACCGTAGAACACCTCAGATGAAAAAGTAAGGTCTGAAAGATTCAATCTAAACAAGTAAGGGCATAAGCCATAGCCCTGTGGGACACCTTAACTGTAACCAAGAATTTCACCTGTCCAGTTGGTGTGTGATACTTGCCATGTCCTATTTGTAAGCCATGCAGCTGTCCATCCTATCAACAGTACATCAATACCTAGTTGTACTAATTTATTGATCAGTGTTTTGTGCATGACCCTGTCAAACGCTGAAGTTAAATCTATATAAATCACATCACAGCACAATTTTTTATTCATAGCTGTTATTACGTTGTTATGGAACATCATGTTACAGGTGGTAATATATCTATTTTCAACATATGCATGCTGATATATGGTTTCAAGTCCCATCCTATCCAGTTCTGACAATAACTTATCCAGTATTACCTTCTCCATTATTTTTCCACAACATGAAAGTAGACTTAAGGGTCTATATGATTCTGGGTTTGTCCTACTCCCCTTTCCCTTAAAGACGGGTTTAATAAGTGCATGTCTCCAGTCTTGAGGAATCTCCTTATATTTATATGACCTAGTGAATAATAGATGTAATGGCAGTGTAAGTTCTTGCTTAAGTGTTCTCTGGTCATTGTTACTTACTCTGTCTCCTCCCTGTGCTTTGTTTGGATCCAGTTTGCACAGTTCTTTTTCAATATAATCTAATTTGATTCCAATATCTGGGGTTACCTGGATGTCACTAGGACAACTTACCACCCCTTTTGTGGAGCCATACTGTTTTGCATAAGATTTTGTAAATATATCTATAATCTGTTATGTCTGAGAATAAATTTTAGAATCTGCACACAGTTTATCAATTTGTGTATCTTTACTTCTTCCACATCTTATGTATCTATAAAAAGGTTTCCTATTATGCTCAATATCTTTATATAAATTTTCTTCAATTTTTTTCTTGATCTTGTCTAACGCTATGCTTAATCTGTTTGTCCAGCTCGTTTATTTCAGTTTTCAAAGTTGTAGTTCGACCGCTCTTCCATTTCTTATATTTTTTTGTCTCTCACCTTAATCAAGTATCTTGTTTTTATGGAAATATACCCCCCTGATGTTGCGTGCCTAGATCCTGATGTTAAACATTTTTTTGACTTTTTGCACTCAATTTCTCTCTCAAAACTTTCCACATTCCATCTGCAGTTTTTCCACTGAACACCTCTTTCCAGTTAGTTTTATATAGTAACTGTTTTGCTTCCCTATAATCTGTAATTAACCTTCTGTGCATTGGCTTAGATTTCAGTTTGGCAGAATTATTTAGCAACAAATTAACCTTTATAACCCCATGATCACTGCACATCAATGGTGGTAAAACTTACAATTGAAATCTTTTAATACTACCTTCCTGAACATCCTTAATTACCATGCCCCCATAAGATTTTCCAGAACCAAAGCACAACCCTCCCCATGGCTACAGAAAACCACTAAGTCAGAAATGAAAAACAGGGATAAAGCCTGGGAGCACTGGCGCAAAACCAAAACCCCCGCAGCTAGACAGAAATTCCTAGAACTACGCAATAGAGTCAAAAAGCTAATAAAACGGGACAAATTCCAATACTACCAGTCTGCCCTAGACTCCTCACAACACAGCCCCAAACAATTCTGGTCCTCCATAAACTCCATCCTCCACCCAGGTAAAGTCAGTACCCTCCTCCTAACATCCCTCACTCCTCAGAAAATATTGCTACCTCATTCAACACACACTTCACCCAAACCATACTATCACTAGCTAAACAACACAACCCCCCCTCCAACCCACACCTTCAACTAGTAATCTCCCCACTGCCTTCTCTTTTTCTCCTGTACCTACCTCCAACATAAAAAAACTCTTAACTAAACTTAAACCCACCAAATTAGCAGCAGACAACCTCCCAAGTGAATACCTACAAATCGCAGCTGATGCTCTGGCCTACCCAGTATCCATCTTGATTAACCGATCTCTGTCAGAAAGTTACGTTCCCACATTGTGGAAAGTCTCACATATAATTCCCCTCCACAAAGGACCCTCTGCAGAACTAACCAATTACCCCCATAGCTATTCTCTCTCCACTCTCCAAAATACTAGAGATGCATACACTCTCAGGTTTCACACTACCTCCTTACTAACAACCTCCTTTCCAGTACTCAGCATGGTTTCCGACCAAACCATAGCACCACCACTGCCTTACTCTCCTTTACAAACACTATCCTTCAGCATAAAAACAATGGCTATCTCTCCTCTGCTACTTTCCTAGACCTATCTAAAGCATTTGACATGGTCCCACACAAACAACTTATCTCTGTCCTCAATAACCTATCTTTCTCACAATCAGTCACCAACTGGTTTCAGAGTTACCTGTCTGACCGCCAACAATCCGTTGTATGGCAGAATGACATATCTCCCCAACTACCTGTCTCCATAGGGGTTCCCCAAGGATCCATCCTTGGACCCCTACTTTTCTCTGTTTACACCAATAATCTAGCCTCTGCCACCAAACATGGCACACTCATCCAATGCGCAGATGACTCTACCATCATCTGCTCAGCCCAGTCCCTACCCAAACTGCAAAAAGTCACACAGGAAGCCTTTTCCTCTGTTGAAACATGTTTATCTGATGCCCAATTAATACTCAACCCAAACAAAACTAAACTACTCATCTTCCAACCCACCAAACATACTCAAAACAACTCTCACTTTAACATCACAGCAAAAGACAACACCACTATATACCCAACTGAACACACCAAATTGCTAGGAGTGGAAATAGACAATAAACAAAAATTTGACATTCACATATCCATGACCATAAAAAAAGTCCACAAAAACTAGGAGCATTATACAGAAATAAACAATTTCTCACCAAAGCAGCAAAGATTTCAATAGCAAATTCCCACCTTATCTCCACCCTACTTTATGCCTCTCCAGTATATACCAACCTAAGGCAATGTGATCTAAACAAGCTAGAGACCTGCTACAACAAAATCGCAAAATGCCACAGGGGCATCCTACCGTAGTCACCACTGTCTCTTACTTGCTGAACTGGGCTGGCTTGAACTCCCTCACCTCCTTCAGTGGTATCAACTCTCACTCGCCCACAAACTAGTAAACCATCCACTAAATGTCCCATCCCTCCAGAATCTACTCCAACCCTATCGCACCACCAGACCACTAAGATCCAGCAACAAAAATCACTTGCAGATCACTAAAGCCAATAACTCTGCTGGTGAAGCACTATTCTCTTAGCGCCATAGCCAAATTATGGAACTCACTCCCTCCCACAATTACCTCCATTGCCATCATGCACCAACTTCAAAACTTTATTAAAAGCGCACCTAAAAACATGCTGGCTATGCCCTTGCAACTCCCACTCTAATATCATCCACCCCATCCAACTACTGCCTTTCTTTCACCTCCACTAACTACCTTGATGATAGCAAGCTCAGATGCTCATAAGCCTAGTACTTATTATACAGCAGGAACTTCTCATTGTTACATTTGTTAATGCCTGTTATGTACTTCACAGATAAAGATTCAAGTTGTCTACTGATGTACTATGTTCTTCATCTGTAAATATGTTGTAAGTAATTTCTCTGTTAAATTGTTAATCACTATGTAATCCAATGTAACTACTGTCTGTTTATTTTACTGTGGAGCTTTTCTCCCCAGGCCTCCGCTGAAAATGGACCCACGTCCAGTCGGACACTCCCGGTCAACAAATTTAAATAAATAAATGTATATGTATAAATATGTAGTACTGTATGAAGTGGTACAGTAATCTGTACATAAGGTACACATGTAAATATGTACTGTGTAGTGGTACAGTATTCCATACATCTATATGTGTAAACATGTAGTACTGTATGAAGTGGTACAGTAATCTGTCCATAAGGTACACATGTAAATAAGTACTGTATGTAGTGGTACAGTAATCCATACATCTATATGTGTAAACATGTAGTACTGTATGAAATGGTACAGTAATCTGTCCATAAGGTACAAGTAAATATGTACTGTATGTAGTGGTACAGTAATCCATACATAATGTATATGTTTAAACATGTATTGTATGAAGTGGTACAGTAATCTGTCTAAGGTACACATGTAAATATGTATTGTATGTAGTGGTACAGTAATCCATACATAATGTATATGTGTAAATATGTAATACTGTATGAAGTGGTACAGTAATCTGTACATAAGGTACACATATAAATATGTACTGTGTAGTGGTACAGTAATCTATGCATAATGTATATGTGGAAACACATATATAGTGGTGCAGTAATCTGTATGTAATGTACAGGTGTATATAGTACTATGTGTAATCGTGTAGTATTCTGTACATAATGTATGTGTAAATATATGGTACTACATGTAGTGGTACGATAATATGTACATAATGTGTATGTATAAATATGTAGTACTGTATGAAGTGGTACAATAATCTGTACATAAGGTACACATATAAATATGTACTGTATGTAGTGGTGCAGTAATCCATACATGTATATGTGTAAACATGTAGTACTGTATGAAGTGGTACAGTAATCTGTACATAAGGTGCACATGTAAATATCTACTGTATGTAGTGGTACAGTAATCCATACATAATGTATATGTGTAAACATGTAGTGCATACATTGGTGTTTTAATCTGTATGTAATGTACATGTATATATAGTACTATATGTAACAGTGTAGTATTCTGTACATAATGTATGTGTAAATATATGATACTGCATGTAGTGGTACAATAGTATGTACATAATGTATATGTGTAAATATGTAGTGTATATAGTGGTGCAGTAATCTGTATGTAATGTACATGTGTATATAGTACTAAATGTAACAGTGCAGTATTTTGCACATAATGTACGTGTAAATATAAGGTGCTACATGTAGTGGTACAATAATATGTACATAATGTATATGTGTAAATATGTAATACTGTATGAAGTGGTACAGTAATTTGGACATAAGGTACACATGTAAATATGTACTGTATGTAGTGGTACAGTAATCCATACATCATGTATGTGCAAATATGTAGTACTGTATGAAGTGGTACAGTAATCTGTACATAATGTATATGTGTAAATATGTAGTACTGTTTGAAGTGGTACAGTAATCTGTCTATAAGGTACACATGTATGTACTGTATGTAGTGGTACAGTATTCTATACATAATGTATATGTGTAAACATGTGTATATAGTGGTGCAGTAATCTGTATGTAATGTACATGTGTATATAGTATTATATGTAACCGTGTAGTATTCTGTACATAATGTATGTGTAAATGTATGGTACTGCATGTAGTGGTGCAATAATATGTATATAATGTATATGTGTAATTATGTAGCACTGTATGAAGTGGTACAGTAATTTGTACTTAATGTATATTTGTAAATATGTAGTGTATATAGTGGTGCAGTAATCTGTATGTAATGTACATGTGTATATACTACTATATGTAACAGTGTAGTATTCTGTACATAATATATGTGTAAGTATATGGCACTGCATGTAGTGGTACAATAATATGCACATAATGTATATGTGTAAATATGTAGTACTGTATGAAGTGGTACAGTAATCTGTACATAATGTATATGTGTTAATATGTAGTACTGTATTTAGTGGTACAATAATATGTACGTAATGTATATGTGTAAATATGTAGTACTGCATGGAGTGGTGCAGTAATCTGTACATAATGTATATGTGTAAATATGTAGTGGTACAGTAATCTGTACATAATGTATATGTGTAAATATGTAGTACTGTATGGAGTGCTACAATAATATGTACATAATGTATATGTGTAAATACGTAGTACTGTATGAAGTGGTACAGTAATCTGTACATGTATATGTGTAAATATGTAGTGGTACAATAATATGTACATAATGTATATGTGTAAATATGTAATACTGTATGAAGTGGTACAGTACTCTGTACATAAGGTACACATGTATGTACTGTATGTAGTGATAAAGTAATCTATACATAATGTGTATGTGTAAATATGTAGTGTATATAGTGGTGCAGTAATCTGTATGTGTATACAGTATTATATGTAACCGTGTAGTATTCAGTACATAATGTATGTATAAATATATGGTACTGCATGTAGTGGTACAATAATATGTACATAATGCATTTGTGTAAATATGTAGTACTGTATAGAGTGGTGCAGTAATCTGTACATAATGTATATGTGTAAATATGTAGTACTGTATGAAGTGGTACAGTAATCTGTACATAATGTATATGTGTAAATATGTAGTACTGTATGGAGTGCTACAATAATATGTACATAATGTATATGTCTAAATATGTAGTAATGTATGAAGTGGTACAGTAATCTGTACATAATGTATATGTGTAAACATGTAGTGTATATAGTGATGCAGTAATCTGTATGTAATGTACATGTGTATATAGTACTATATGTAACAGTGTAGTATTTTGTACATTATGTGTAAATATATGGTACTGCATGTAGTGGTACAATAATATGTACATAATGTATGTGTGTAAATATGTAGTACTGTATGAAGTGGTACAGTAATCTGTACATAATATATATGTGTTAATATGTAGTGTATGTAGTGGTGCAGTAATCTGTATATAATGTACATGTGTATATAGTACTATATGCAACCGTGTAGTATTTTGTACATAATGTGTGTGTAAATATATGGTACTGCATGCAGTGATGCAGTAATCTATCCGTAATGTATATGTGTAAACATGTGTATATAGTGGTGCAGTAATGTACATGTGTGTATAGTATATGTAACAGTGTAGTACTTTGTACATAATGTATGTGTAAATATATGGTACTGTATGTAGTGGTACAATAATATGTACATAATGTATACGTGTAAATATGTAGTACTGTATGAAGTGTTACAGTAATCTGTACATAAGGTACACATATATGTACTGTATGTAGTGGTACAGTAATCCATATATAATGTATGTGTGTAAACATGTAGTGTATATAGTGGTGCAGTAATCTGTATGTAATGTACATGTGTATATAGTACTATATGTAACAGTGTAGTATTCTGTACAGAATATATGTGTAAATATATGGTACTACATGTAGTGGTACAATAATATGTACATGTATATGTGTAAATATGTAGTACTGTATGAAGTGGTACAATAATGTGTACATAATGTATATGTGTAAACATGTAGTGTATATAGTGGTGCAGTAATCTGTAAGTAATGTACATGTTTATGTAATACTATATGTAACAGTGTAGTATTTTGTACATTATGTGTAAATATATGGTACTGCATGTAGTGGTGCAATAATATGTATATAATGTATATGTGTTAATATGTAGTACTACATGTAGTAGTGTAGTAATTTGTTTTATGTAGCCAATTGAGTGCTAATCAACTTTATTATATTTTGTATCTGAAAAGATTCAACTATAACTATCTTTATTTCATTTCAAAATCTTATATATGTTTGATTTGATACTTTCTCTACTTAGACTGAGTTTAGTCCACTGAGATCAGAGCTGTATTGCAGTAAACAAATTCAAATATAATAAAAGAAAATCAAAGAAAAATGAGCTTGTCTCAGATACAGATCAGGTTAAAAAACTGAGACGGTAGACAGTAGTAGCCATCACTGTGTGAACACATGTTTTAATGAGGCCATCTAACCATTGAATTATTTAAGTCGCATCTTGCCTCTATCAGCATTTGCTTGCTTTCATTCCTTGCATTTAATCAGCTAGAGATCTGGGAGTAGATGGTGTAGCATTTCTGACTTCAGTAGGGGTATCTGCTACAGTTGTGCAAGCAACACCCTTCTTCGCAAGAGCGAAGAACTTCTCTGTGACTACTTCTTCCTAGCTTGACCGTGCTGCACACCAGCTAGCTCATGTCCACTGAGCTCAGGAAATCTTCACTACTTTCCTGTGCTTCACGAGGTATTTCCACTCAATCCAAAGCCACCCGGGCAAAGACGAGTTCTCAAACTGTATTATGGCACTTGTTTTTCACGGTTTGAGATTGCTGCTTGTATCTTGCAGTTTTCTGACCATTTACAGTGTATTTTTGTTGTGAATCACCTTTTTTCCTTACTGTTTGGTACTTAATCAGATTTTACTTGTAACCACCTTGTACAGGGGCGATTTTAACCTGGGAATAAGTTGTTTGTTTTTGCATTGCCCTTGAGGGTCCTTTTTTGCTCTGCCTGTACATTAAGATGACTACAGTCATCCAACGTATAACGGAAGGTCTTTGTCTGGTCTGTCTGAGATGGAGGGCCCTCCAGAAGGGGCTCATTGTTTAGTTATTTTATTGGCCAGTGGGCTCAGGAGTTAGATTTTATTTTCATTTCTGCTTCTGTAAATTAGATGTCTTTGTGCAGAGATACAAGTGCCTCAGCATTTAAGTTTACCTATAACAATAATACTAGGACTGTAACCTGCAATTTTGTGATGCAGTGCACAGAGTTAAGCTCAGAGCAGCTAGTTCCATGTCAGATAGCACTAATGCTATATCCTAGCACTATTCAACCCTAGTCACTAACCCTTGAGACCACCCTAGGAGACTTCTGTAAGATCTTGATGTTCTTCGTGTTTCACTGTTGCAGTCATCACATTTGGGTTATCGCTGCCAGGGTAGCCCTCAGTCGGCCTGAATACCGGAGGCATAGTATTTCTGCGATGGTTGCTGTCACTCCAGGACTGATGTCAGGTCGTCAGTAGTATAAAATAAGGCAGCCAACGCCATTACATCAGTCTTTCTTGCCGAGGAGCCCGAAGCAGAAGCAGTTCACACGAGTGCCGGTCAGCCGCTACCTGAGTTTTCGTTTTCCGAATTGAAGTTGAAGTCTACTAAACCTAAATACTCCATTGGAGATTCTTTTTTCTTGCTCTAACCAATGTCAGAAAAAGTTAACAATTGTCTCGCCTGTGGAAAGCAAATACCACACTGAGACTTTCATTCTTACTGTGTCACTTGCTTAGGCCTAGACCATGACTTCCCCTGCTGTCGCTTTTGTGCTTTGTTCAACGCCAGAACTATACGCCGTTAGGCCCTTATTGTAGCTAGATAATTTCACTCTCAGTCCTCGAATTGCAATATGGCTTCTTTAAGCCATTCGACAGCAGATCGTTCGAAAAAATGTAAGGATGAAGACAGAGACAGGCCACACAGGTCCAAACCTACCAATGATGCTTCCATTAAGATAGTTGTCAGTTCTCCAGTTCTCGGTGAGGTGCTTTCACAGCCCCTGATGCCCGCTTCTCTGGATTTGGAGGCCGCTACCAAGACCCTTTTGGAGTCCGGTATGCCGCGAGACTCTTCATGCCGATGTCTCTACCATGGATGGGTCCGGAGCCACTGAGCAGGCACTGGCTTCCGAGGAAGTACTTCACACTACCGATTCTCGACACAGACCGATAACTTCTTTTGTGTCTGCCGTTCTTTCGAAAACTTCAGAGTTTCTAAGGCCCAGGGTACAAACCACACCTAAGAAACCAACAACCCAATCTCAAGCACCTGCTTCCTTGCCTCAGTCTCAAATGCTTAAAATGGCGGAAGACCTTATAATGCTGATCAGGGGAAGCCAAGCTATCCCTTCCAAAAGAAAAAAAGATTTGTCCCCAGTAGTTTTATTTGAACAGGAGGCTGATGACTCTGAGGCATCTGAATATGAAGACATGCAACTCCTTCTCTGCTTATGAGGATTCTGATGCAGAGGAATCCATTCCTTCCGCCTCTTCACCTGAGGACTTTTCCTTTGGGGAAACCCTACATACTTTAAGGGAGCATTTCCATTGGGAATGTCAGGACTACCCTCAGTCTAAAAAGAGACTCAGGGAATTCTCAGATCTTACACAGCACAGACCGCTGGCCATTCCTCCTGTCCTGGATGTTGTGGATGATGCTTCATGGAATCTAGTTTGCCTCCTGACACCCTTCCTCCTGCTCCCAGGAAACCTGTTGGGTACTATAGAGTCCCTGACTCTCACAAATTTCTTTTCAAAAATCCTACTGCTGACCCTGAGGTCGTCCCCCAAGGGCCTAAAGGAATTAAAGCAACTTCTGCTAAGAATCCCACCCCCTCAGATAGGGATTCGCGAGCATTAGACAGATGGCGTAAAAAGGTATACATCTCTGCTACTCCTGCTATTAGAGCACTAAATTGTCAGTTCCATATGCTAAAATTTCAGCAACATACCATGGAACTCCTCAAACAGAAAATGTCATCTTTTCCTGCTTGTGCAGAAAATAGAGTTACAAGAGTTAATGCATTCTGTAAGTCAAGTAACTAAGCACACCTTACAATGTGGTTTTGATGCCCTAGAAGCATCTTGCAGGGCAGCAGTCACTGGTTCTGTCCTTAGAAGGCATGCTTGGCTTAAGGAACAGCCCTTGCCAGACCATGTCAAATCCAAATTATTGGACGCACCCTTGCACAAAGATAACTTGTTTGGCACCAAGGCAGAGGAGGTCTTAAGAAAGGTGGAAGAAAAAGCTAAATCTTAGCAGACAGTTAAGGACTTCCTGCAGGTCCAGACACCCAGGTTCAGTAGACATTGCCCCTCCAAGCACTGGTCCTTTCCTGCCCCCTCCAGGTCAGCTCAGCCCAGACCCCAAGGAAGCAGGCCCCCCAGACAGCAGCCCCAGGGAATGCAGAGATCTAAGCAATGTAGTTCCTCCTCTTCAAAACCAGGGAGTGCTAAGCCCATTCCCTCATGGTAAGAACTCATAATGACTCTCCACTTCCACCCCCTCCCTCTGCCCACCTGCACTTGCCCCTAGGAGGAAAACTCTCCTTCCACGCAAGCACCTGGGCCACCATTAGCAACGACCGCTGGGTCTTCAGCATAGTGTCCCAGGGATACACATTTTATTTCCACACTCTACCAACCCCAAAAGGGTTTCCAGATCTTCCCCCAAACCAGTGGGCAGAGGCCAAAAAGCAAGTCCTTTCCTGCTCTCTATGAGGGCAATAGAGCACATTCCTGCAGAACAGATAGGCCAAGGTTTCTACTCCAGACTCTTCCTGGTACCCAGAAAAGTGGGCACCTGGCACCCTATCCTCGATCTATACATTCTAAATACCTTTCTGGTGATACCAAAATTCAAAATGCTCACCCTCCAGCAACTACCTATGCTCTCCAAGGATGCTTGGTTAGCCATCCTAGACCTAAAAGAGGCCTACCTACACATCCCAACCAGGGGGTCATGCAAGAAATATCTATGTTTCAGTGCAGGATCACTACACTTTCAGTTCTCTGTGCTTCCCTTTGGCTTATCCACTGGTCTTAGAGTTTTCACAAAATGTCTGGCTCCTGCCATTGCTTTTTGCAGGCAAAGAAATATTCAAATTTACCCCTACTTAAATGACTGCCTAATTCAGGCAGACAGTCAGGAAACGCTGCTCAAGCACCTGGCCTTTGTAAAGGACCTATTGACCTCCCTAGCGTATACTAGCAACGAAAAGAAATCCAAACTAGTACCCACCTAAAAAATTATATTCCTGGGAGCAAGCCTGGACACAGCATCCCGGATGGCATTCTTTACACCAGAAATGCAAACCTACTTAACAGCCTAATTCTCTCAACTAGCCACCAGACCCCAGTTATCTGCAAGGAAAATAATGCAAGTTCTGTGGTTCATGGCTTCTTGCATTCTTACCCATTCCATATGCCAGACTGCATATGAGGAAACTACAATGGCACTTAAAAAGCCTTTGGTGTCAACACTCTCAAGACCTGGAAACTCTTATACCAATGATACCTTGTTTAAGGAAAGATTTTCTTTGGTGGGTAGTGGCATGCTAACACAACAAGGGACTACCCTTCTCACAACCCCATGTTGCCCAGACCCTCACTGCAGACGCATCAGACTATGCCTGGGGTGCACACTTGGACAGCAAGTGCATACAGGGCCACTGGAGCCCACATCAAATACATCTGCACATCAACCAAAAAGAGATGTTAGCTGTCCAGCATGCACTGACAGCTTTCAGACCCCTCCTCTCCCTGGGGGCTCTACTGATCAAAACAAACAACACCACTGTGATGTGGTATATCAACAAGCAGGGAGGAACTGACTCGTACCCGCTGTGCAGGGTCGCCATGACCCTTTTGCACACGGCCTCAGCCATGCAACTACACCTGTTAGCACAATTCCTGCTAGGCTCTCTGAACTCTCTGGCAGACAACTTAAGCAGAAATCTTCTGGACCCACACAAGTAGCAGCTAGAACAAAGAACCTTCACCCTTGTAACTCAGAAATGGAGCACCCCGAAGGTCGACCTCTTTGCTTCCTACTCCAACCATCAGCTCAGCAAGTTCTGCACCAGGGAGTCTCACTGCAAGGCCTGGAAAGTGGATACTCTATCCTTCCAGTGGGTCAACCTTTCGGTCTATGCACTTCCCCCACTACCACTCATTACAAGGGTACTGCTCAAAATAAGGGAGGAAAAACCGAGGACAATCCTGATTGCCCCAGACTGGCCACGCCAGCACTGGTACCCACTGCTGCGCAGCCTGTCACCTCTGCCACCATGGCATCTCCCTCAGATCCCAACACTCCTGACCCAGAGGGAAGGAAAATTCATGCATTCCCAATTGCAGACCCTCAATCTGGCAGCCTGGCTTATTCCCTGACCACTGCACAAGCTGCCAATCTCAGCAAACAGGTTCTAGATGTTTATACGTGAGGCCAGACGCCCTAGCACTAGAAAGTCTTATGCTGACAAATGGAAAAGGTTTTGCACCTGGATCCAGGCTAAGGGAGCTTGGGTGGCACAGCCCTCCCTACCTCTCATCCTGGATTACCTTGCTGACCTACTACACAGGGGTCTATCCTTTTCTTCTATTAAAATTCATGCCTCGGCTATCCCTGCTCATTTCAGCACAGAGCCACCTCTTTTCTCACACCCTGTTATCAAACAGTTCCTAAGAGGGGCTAACAACTTGAGGCCACCCAGAAGAGCACCTACCCCAGCTTGGGACCTAAACTTTGTGTTGGAAAAGCTCACCCTGCCCACCTTTGAACCAGCAGCTTCAGCAAAGTTAAAGTTTCTCTTATGGAAGACAGCCTTGCTTCAGGCCATCACTTCAGCAAGAAGAGTATCCGAACTAAAAGCACTAATGGCTGTAGAGCCCCTCATCATTTTCCATGCTGACAGGGTATCCCTCAGGACTAACCCATCCTTCATGCCTAAAGTGGTGTCCAGTGTGGCTCTCAACCAATCCATTAATTTACCCACCATTTTCCCTAACCTGCAAAACAAGGGGGAAAGGATACTGCACTCTCTAGATGTGCACAGAGAGCTCAGATTCAATCTAGACAGGACTAAATCATTTAGAAAGACTGATCAATTGTTAGTCAGCTTTGCTGCAGGAGCAGAGGGCAAAGTCATATCCAAACAAACCATTTCCAAATGGATAGTTCACTGCATCCATTTCTGCTACAAGCAACACGGGAAACCTCCCCCTAAGGGGGTCAGGACACATTCTACCAGAGCAACCTCCACTTCTGCAGCTTTTCTCAGAGGGGTCCCCATCAGGGACATCCTGGAGGCTTAAACATAGACATCAGTTCATACCTTCACCAAGCATTACCACCTGTCTATCTTCTCCAAATCCAGGCAGACTTTGTCACTGCAGTCTTGCAAGGCATCCTAGCCAGACCCCAGTCTTCTTGACTGCCTCCACCCTTTTCTTCAGCTTTGGGAATCAACCCAAATATGATGACTGCAACAGTGAAACACAAAGAACATAGTACAGTTGTGTACATTTACTATAAATGTAAATGTTCGAGTGTATTCACTGTTGCAGTCCTGGTTACCCTCTCTCCATCCCCTTGCCCCCCCCTCTCTTTTTCTCCTTACAAGGAATTTTTGGTATTTACTTTCTACTGGTGGGGTTCTTCCACCATAACCTAGTTCCCTCTTGGGGGCTTCTGACAGTTAGGGCAAGAAAAACTGATTTAATGGCGTCGGCTGCCTTATTTTATACTACTGACGACCTGACGTCAGTCCTGGAGCGACAGCAACTGATGCAGAAATACTATGCCTCTGGTATTCAGGCCGACTGAGGGCTACCCTGGCAGGGATAACCCAAATGTGATGACTGCAACAGTGAATACACTCGGACATCTACATTTATGGTAAGTGTACACAACTGTACTTTCTCAAATCCCAAAACCCCACCCTAATAGAGGTCTGGACAGCATGTATGTGCAATTTCCAAATGTCTCTCTAGCCAGCTTGGTAGATCTGGACATCCTGAGACAAGGTAGCAATATTCTTATGTTCACAGACAGCATTTTAATCCTTAAAGAAACCAACACAGTTTGCAAGAGATGTACATACACAACTTATTTGGAGGCAAACATCTCACTTACAAACAAGGTTGTCAGGAACACACACTACATCCACCACACAAAGTGTCCACCACACATACAGACCATGTTATGCTGAGGCACTAAAAACAATCTTCCCAAACCTCAAAGACCTCTTAAGCCTGTAAAGAGCAGTGCTTGTTCTGAGCAATCTCTAAAGCACACACCAAAGGCAATGTCAAACACCACACATAAGCCTACACCCGATGGACCCCCTAAAACAAAGCCCATAAGACAAAAAAAAAATTACCCAGGACTCTTTGTCATAGGGGACTCCAGTGTAAAATGCAACGATGCCCCACTTACTATACTGGACAAGGAGAAGATTATGGTCAGTCACTTATCTGGAGCGGGAGCCAGGTTCCACCAAGTTACACATGCACTCAAGTCTTTGCACCTCACAGAAAAGTGGTACCAGGTTTGACTCTCACCAATGAAAACTGGCCAGACTTAAATTGGCCTACAAGGTCAGCTAGTCTAGTACTTAACTTGTGAACTTATGAATCTATGAGAATCATGAGTTTATTGTTAGGGAATCTGATGAAATGTTGTTCACCCACTGTATGAAAAAGGCTACAATAGCCATGTGAAGAGGAGATGCTCATGACGGAAGCTGTCACAAGAAACACTGCTATGGACTTGTGGTAAAAATAAATAAAATAAATAAATATAGTGTGTATGATAGTGGACAGTGATAACAGGAATATAAAGTGGAAGTCAGAAACAGTGAATAGTGTTCAAAGTAGTCGTAGAAATGATATAAACAGAGAAATAATGTTTTGTAAAACAGTATCAAGAGGATGTTGAATGTAACATATGAGATAAACCTCAAAAGTGTCTGGGAAGTATGGGGGAGGATGATTGAAATGTCGGAACTTACTA
Source organism: Protopterus annectens (assembly GCF_019279795.1). Classification (NCBI taxonomy): domain Eukaryota; kingdom Metazoa; phylum Chordata; order Ceratodontiformes; family Protopteridae; genus Protopterus; species Protopterus annectens. The sequence continues at coordinate 396,681,521 of NC_056740.1, read as the reverse complement.
TGTCATAAAAGGCAGTCGGCCTATGGAAAAGCAAGAAGTGAGGGGGGAGTAAAGGTGATATACAAGAGTGTTGTTAGGGCCTGTATTAAAGAGAAGTAATAAATGAATAATGACAGTTTAATGGTGAAGACTGGCAATTCATGCTTTCGGGTGGGAGTTTGGCATAATGGTTAAGGTGTTTACCGTACAGACACAAGGTGCAGGGTTTCTCACATGTGGTAACTGGCTAGGCTTAAAATGGCCCACAAAGGCAGTTAGCCTAGTACTAATCAATGAACCTATGTATCTCAGACCAGTATGTACCTTGCATTGAGCAGCATTCTACCTTCACCAAATATGGTGCCATAATATGAACAAAAAATGATTGTCTCTAACATTTGGCTTAGTTTCTGTCCGTTCCGGAGGATTCAGTGTCTGTCAGTCTGGGAGGATATGGTCAACAGACATGTTGCTTTGCCAAAGATGGCCTCAACTTGTCCCCGCTGGGCTTCCACATTTTGGCTAAAACTTTATCCACCCCATAGAGCCTTTTTTAGGCATGAACTAAGTGAAAGACTTACTGGCATAACAAAACCCAAAATAACCTAAAGGTGTTACTGCTTAGTGCTAGGAACCTCAACAAGAAACTTTGCCCCTTACAAGCTGTTCTGACTCTGGAGAGCATAGACATCTGTGCCAATACCAAGACATGGTTAAAAGTCACAGAAAGTACTCTGGCAGTGCAAGGCTATAGTGCCTTCCACACATTTAGACCATCAGCCTCACAGACTGGGACTTAAAGGTGGAAGTGTCTTGCTCTACACTAACAAGAAGTATACCTCACGGTTGGTTAAACAGTATGATACCCTGGAGTTCATCCACGGGCAGATCACCCTAGATTGAGTCCCATACCATGTGTTATCAAGCTATAGGTCACAGTCTCTATTACAAGAATCCATAACTCTTATCTACACCTAATGGAGAAACTCATCATCCAGCCAAATACTCTATTCATGAGAGACTTTAACTACTCCTCTATAGACTGTGAAACATGCACTGCCTCTAGCTTGTAGGCATAAACTTTCCTGGACTTTATTAACACAAATTCCGGTGGTCATTTAGTGCCCACTCCAACCAGAGATTCAAACATTCTGGACCTAGTCCTTACCTAGATTTAGCTAAGGCTTTTGATAAACTATCCCACTCAAGTATTTTGGAGTAACTCATTGAACTATGACCCAAGAAGTCTGGATTGGTGAGACCACCACCTCCAAGAGTCAGGTCACCAGCACAGTACCATAGGGCTCCATGCAGGGCCCACTGCTGATTGTCATGTACTTCTCAGAAGTCATAGCTAATGTCATGGGCCTCTGGCTGATCTAGTTCTAAGATGACTGCAAATTGGGAGGTGGTATAAATTTTCTCCACGACACGGGCATTCTGTAAGAAGATCTAGTGTAGACAAACTGGTGCCAAAGCCACAGATTAAAACTCAATGCAAGAAAGTGCATTATTAGTGCCTTTTGGGAAAATGTCTTCAAAGCCAAATTAATCTATTGATAAAGACACTCTTAAGTGTTGACCCGGTAGTTAGAGATCTAGGAACATATGTAGGCAGTAACTTGGTCTTTGACCAACATGTAGGCAAGATAGTAAGAAAATCATTCTGTCACTCAGCTTATAATTAAGGGTGTGACATCCTGGTCCAGAGAAATTTCAGTACCACTCTTACTTGGCCCTTATCAGACTCATCACTGAATGCAATGCCCCCTTTGGCATATACCTGACTGGGCATATGCAACAGTTGGAACGCCCAAAGAAGTTCTTCACCAAGAGAATCCATGGTATTAACACATTGTCCTATACAAATCACCTTAGACCCCTGGCTCTATGCTTTTTCTCCAATAGACTGAGACCATCTTTGCTTAGCATATATGGCATTCTTAAATCCAGCCCTGATGGAGCTCTCATACATCCACAAGACACATTTTAGCAACCCTATAACTAACATGCATCTCCAATTTAGAGGCACATATTACAAGGGGATGCAATTAGGTTGGATTGCTTAATTAGCCTTGTAAATGCCCTGGTGTTCGTTACCCTGTACCTATAAACCTATGAGCTTAAATTTACTGTAATGCAAGATGTCCTGATAGTATTGTAGCTGGTCCACATTTAAAGATTTGAGAGAATCTTATGTCAAGGTCCTAAGTGAAATTGATGTGCTTCATTCTGTCTTGAATTTTCTAGTCATTTCTTCACGTTGTTTGCAGTACAAGCTTGTAAGGTGCAAGACACTATGACATTAGTATTCATAGGCCTTTTCCAGTAAACATGTTAACTTTTAAGTCGCTAACAGCTGCCGTTTGATTTTTGACTTGTTTTACGATGTGTTTATATGAAAGGTAAAAGGAATTACAGAAAAAGTATCTGAAAGCAAACAGCTGTAGAAGAAAAAAGACCTGTTGCTTATTTGTGCTTTATTTCCTTCAGTCCTGAAGTTCTCAGAGCTCTTTCTGTGTTTTATTTTAAGAAGTGTCTCATCTCTTCTACAGGGACCAGCAACATGTGTGGCCTTTTCAAGAAATGGACAATTTTTTGCTTCTGGAGGCTCTGATGAACAGGTAATCATACTTACATTCCTTTCTTATAAGAAATTGGTGGTTTTAGAAGTGTCGGTATGGTTCCCGCTGAGAGAGCATGTAACATATGTGGGTGACACACATTACGTGGAGATATTCTGCATGTGAGGTTTTATTTCCATCAGAGTTTGAGCTGTGTTTATTACTGGCAGTCGGTGCCACAGTTCCCTGACCTGTGTTGTTTTCTGTACGGGTATTATTTAGATGGTCTGCTTCATGTAGCTTTCTTCTTTCTTTATTGATTATTTCATTCACTGATTTACATTTTGTTGACTGTGTTAGTCCTACTGGACAGAAACGAAGCAAGATTAAGCATACAGTTGCAGTTAGCGAAAATTAAGACTTAGCTGCAAAACTTGTACTCGGAGGAACTTTCTCCAGAATTTATTCCTGAATTAACAGTGAGTATATGTGTGTATTTTTTCATGAGAAATAGAGGCAGCTTCAGACAAGTTTCATTGCTCTGAGCATGCTCAGTCTGAAGGGGAGGTGAGATAACAGCAGATACTGCAGGTTTCTACATTTTGCTGGTTCTGTCATAGTAGTGATAGTTTTGTTTCTGTAAATCCCAGCTTGGCGAAGACATAATCAAAGGTGACTGAGAAGTCCATTTTTGTTGAAACGGGGTGTTTCAATCAGAACACCAGACTGTAACACATTTTGTCTGTGACTGATTCTGTTCAGCGTTGCCGTGGAGATGCAGCTCCTCTTTTATTTAAGAACAGTACTTTCGGGGCTTTTATTACATGATCTAGAGAATCTTATTTTAATGACTTCTATCATATCAATTTTCCTTTTTGTTTTACTTCATATTTGGTACAGCAGGAAAGATTCTCATCAAATCTTGTTCTCTGTTAAGACTTCATTGCAGACTTCCTACAAATAATGAAGTTCATTACTTAACAGAAAGTCGTAGGGACAGCTTGTATCTAAGCCTTTAATTTGTTTTAATCTGCTATGTTTATAGAATTTCTTGCATCAAAGGCAATCTGAAATTGGTGATCAGCAAATGTAAAATCAAGTACCCTCAGCAGTGGGTCCTGAGGCTGCGTTGCCTTCTCCAGCATTCAGCACCTCATTCCACTTTCACCCCCCCATACCACCTTACTCGTGTGCTAACACTAACCCTGCCTGTACCACAGTCCCAACCCTGACCTCACCTTTGCACATATTGCCTTATCAAAAATCCTTTCCCTAACAGTACCAATTACACAAGACTCTCAGATACACATGCACACACACACTGTCTCTAATTATACACCGTCATGCAAAATATTCAACCTTGCCTTTACCCAAGTTCTAAACCGGAAACAATTGCACACACACATCGTGAACCAAACACAAACTCCCCCCAATCTATCCCATTCACTAGCCCTAAATCTAACCCTAACCCACAAACACTCGACCCCCCCCCCAACAGGTAATGCCGAAGCTTTAAATATTTCCAAAAGCTCTGTCATTACATTTTAACCCCACTTACTACCATGCAAGCACAGCTCACACAACACAAGTAAGGCTTGAACAACTGATTATTTGATATTTCCAGAAGTTTACAAATGTCACTTTTGAATTAAACTAAAAAGGGCATATACTGTGTCAACACAACTTGCATTTGGAAGAGTACATTGCAACCATATATAAACAGATATAACACCTTTTATAATCTATATATCTATGTGTGTGTGTGTCTAATCTACATCAGATGATCGAGTTTTCAGAAACTCGAAATTCATATGGGCAAGACCATATGATCAAGTTTCTGAAAATTTGAACATCAAAAAAAAATAAAAACTACTTTTTTTTTACTTTTATGCAGGTAGGCAAGCCTGGCTGGGCCCCCTCACACCCCCTGAAAATTATATATACCAACTCGGAGATCACACTACAGTGAAGAAAAAGGTAAATTTCCCAGTCCTTGCTGTACCGCGATCTTCATTCAAAAGCTTTGAGTTTTCAAAAATTCAATCATATGGTCTCGACTTTTGAGTTTTCAAAAACTCCCCATCAACTGATAGGGATCCATATATATATATATATATATATATATATATATATATATATATGTATATGTATATATATGAAATATGCATATTTACCAGTATCACAGCAGGTGGCACACTTACCTTTGGTGCAGAAGGCTGTGGTCTTTATTCCCACACCAGGTAAAGGATTGCTGACATCGCAGTGCAGCACAAGGGATGCTACTCTTCTGAATGTGTTGTCCTTTGGATGAGGTGTGAAAAGTACCATCTGCCCGAGTTGGTGGTAGCACAAGTGGATATAAAAGATTCCACGGCACCTGTCAAAACAAGTGGGGGAAGTTCCCTGATTCCCTGGCCAAATTTCTTCTAGTTGTATAACTACCACCTCAGGTCTCCCCTGTAAAGAGGCTGCTAGCCTAGTGGAGAACAAGCCTGGTTATCAGAGGATGCATAAGTAAATAAATATATATAATGTGTTTGTGTGTGCATATATATGTATGTATATATATATATATATATATATATATATATATATATATATATATATATATATATATATATATATTTATGTGTGTGTGTGTGTGTGTGTGTATATATATATATATATATATATATATATATATATATATATATAAAAATATGTATATTCTATGACAGGTGATGTAAGTATCAAAACTTATGTGTATCTAGCAAGTAAATCACTTTGAATCACAAAGATTCAGATACACTGTACTTGAATCACAAAGATTCAGGGGAAAAAAACCCAACAAAGCCTGTACCCCCCCCCAGCTAATTTATATTTTCCAACTCCAAGATGCAGTACTCCAGGGAGAGGGCAAATTCCCTGATCCCCAATGTACCACGATTTCACAGTGAAAAGAAAAAAGCCGGTAAGTGCGGTCAGCTGATTTTCATTCAGCGGTACTGGCTATTTTTCCATTCCAAATGTTGCTATTTAAGACATTTTAAGCTTAGGCAATTTCCGTTTCAGATGTGAGAATCAAATCTTGTATTTTGTGACTGTGAGGTAAACACCTAAACCATTGTTGATCTACCAAAGTTTAGACGGTACTTGGATATTATTACAACCACTCTTTCGCGGTAGTCGCAGCTACGCTTCCTTGCCAGGTCCTTACCTGCTCTACAGTGTACACAGCTTAGCGGTGGAATAATTATGCAAACAAAATCCCTCATCATAATAATAATCAGTTAAATCATAAAATGATTTTCCAAACGATGTATTACCGCAACCACATTAATTATAATATCAATTCTTTCTTTTTTTCAACAGTGAATGATCCCTGATCAAATTTAAAATCCACACAGTATATAAGGGGTTTGTCTTTACTTAATCAGATCACTCATTCAGTCAAGATTTCTACTAGTAATATATATATGAAAAGATTTAATCCATAGTCTGACTTTCGTATTCTTGCTTCTGGACTGCTTTCGTGTCCACTCCCCCCCCCCCCCCCCGACTGTACATTTAACAGTTAAAGACGTTTTTAAAAAGCTCCAGGAACTTAAATAGAAACAACCTTTTTATTTCATGAAAAGCATTGAAATCCAAGTCTTACACTGCAATGCATAAAGAGTAAAGCTTAATTATTTTCTTAAATTTATAACAATTTTAAAGCCTATTCACACTTGAGGCATTACAGTCTTTTGTGTCAGTATTAGCCATGTACGTGCGAAAAATGAATTTAACATTATGTCGAAGGTGCGTTATTACACTGGTCTTCAGTGCTGTGTAATAATATTTAATAAACCTTTCTTCACAATATTCATCTGTGGGATTTGCCAACAAATGAGAAAGATGCTATCAAACTATTACAACATTATAGTATTTTGCCAGATAGTTGACGATGTATTAATTTGTATCCCATAAAATTGTATTTTGGAAAACAGATCTTTTGGCGATGTAATGTATGAGACTGCAACCAACATGTAGGAGTAAGAAGCGGAAATTGGTTTGAAGGCAGTCTGATTTCATTTACCACAACCATACGATTTATTTATTGTTGGTGCAAAGAATTGACTTCAGTTACTTTTTGTGAGGAACAACTGGATATGACTGACAAAACTGTCATAGACTGGAACAGTTACTTGAGAGACGTTTGTGTTCTTGAAATGGAGGGAGAAGAAGAAAAGAAAATAGGTGGTCCAGGACACATTGTTGAAGTGGATGAAAGTCTATTTACCCAGAGGAAGAGTAATACAGGACGTGTATTACCACAGCAATGGATTTTCAGGGGAATATGTCGTGAAACCAAAGCAACGTTCTTAGTTACCGTACCTGACAGAAGTGCTGTCACTCTAATGCTAAAGTGGGCAGTACAATTTACGGTGATTGTTGGCGAGCTTACCAACGTAATGAACTAGAAAAGCTGGCTTTGTACATTTAAAACGGAACCAGAAGTACAACTTTGTGGACCCTGAAAAGGGAGTATACACTGAAGGTGTAGAATGAATGTGGGATTCTGTGAAATGGAGAATGCAAAGAGGTAGAGACCATCACCATGTTGACTCTTACCGTGCAGAATACGTCTGGCATGAAGCTGAAAACAGCAAAGAAGAACAACTGTTTTGAATCCATTATGACAGCGATAGCTGTAAGGTTTCCAACAGAAATGAAGCAAAACCTAAAGGAATAATTCACTGTGTTTCCTCTTTAGATGTTGTTTCAGTTCTGTTGTTACATAAATATATATATGTATATACAATCCATTAAAACATTTTGCTAAATGTATACTGTCTTATTTTATAGTATATCAAAAAAAGGTCCCTCCTGTGAAAAACAAAACAAATCCTTCATTTGCATTAAGTACGGCTCCCTGCAAAATGATTTTGGCTCTTATTCTTCTGAGGTCATTACCCCGTGTCACACAAACTTGTTTAACAAAGCCAAATCCAACACTACATAGTTGAGATATCCAATCCCAGTCAAAGTAACTTACACCAGTGAAATTCTATGCCAAATAACAAGCACTCCAATCACAGCTAAATAAATAGTGTATTAGCATTACAGAATCTTAGTACCGTTATATAAATAACATGCTGCCTAAAATGATTGGTTGCAAAAGTACAAATAATGGGTTACCCACTAAGTGTGGTAGCAATAATAACCGGCCAAACCCCTGGTAGTGATAATAACAGGCCACCAAGAAAGCATGGTTGCGATAATACACAAGTACCGTTTAAACTAACTTCAACTTCAGTAGTCTCACACACACGCATACACACACACACACACACACACACGTATGGCCGGCCTTAGGCATAGGCAAACTAGGCAACTGCCTAGGGCACCATACAGGCCAGCCTACTAAAGGGCGTAGTTTGCGTTCATTCATTTATTTATTTATTTTAATTAATTTACTTTTCTTATTATGCGAACGCATAATAAGAAAAGTGCATTAATTAAAATGAAGAAATAAACCATAGGGTGCCGGAATCATAGGGCGAGGGGTGAGTTCCCTCCCACTTTTAAACCTGCGGTGTGGCCAGGAGGTGTCAACAACTACCAAAAAAAAAAAAAAAAATTCTTCACTCTACTACCTTTCAGGAAAAATATATGCGCATCATATGCACGTATGCCAACACTGATGTAAAGACGTTCTATGGTGGCACATGGAAATTAAACTAGCACTTCAAGAGTGGGATTAATTCCGTGTGTATGCATGTGGGCATTTCGTTTAAAAAGGAGGTACGTGGTTTCATGTGTGTCTGTGTAGTTTAAACCAGGTTTCTGTATGTGAGAGAAAGTATTTGTGTATTTATGTATGTATGTGTATGGAATTTAAATTAGTCATTCTGTTTGAATGAGAGATGACGTGCATGTGTTGCTGTGTAAGAGAGTCGATGTGTGTATGAATGGAAGGTGTGTGTCTGTGTGTTGTATGAGAGAGCAGAAGTGTGTGGAATTTAAACTATTTAGTTTCTGTGTGAAAGAGAATGTATGTGCGTGTTGTTTCATGAGAGAGTAGGTATGTGTGTGTGTATTGCTATGTGGGAGAGAGCAGCTGCGTGTGTGTGCAACATACCTCTCAACTGTCCTCATAAAATTTGTAGTTCTGTGATTTACCACTTAGTCACTTAAGATAATAACTATATATATATATATATATATCTATATGTGTGTGTGTGTGTATATATATATATATATATATATATATATATATATGTGTGTGTGTGTGTGTGTATAGTTTAAAAGAGCAGAGTGGTTGTTTTGTGCAGGCCATTTTAATGTATAAATGATCTTAAGCTAAGCAGTTTTACGTTAGTGTTTTTGTAGATCAAAAAAGTCAACAAAAATGTGTTTTATTGATAACAGCAAGGCAGGTCACGATAACACTGTTTTATGGTAAACAATAAAAAGAAATCCGTCGTTGTACCATAAAGGGCTTTCCTCCGGGTTAACCACCAATAACTGTCACCAGGCAACCAGCAATATGCAATATAATGTCCAGTCACCGAATAATCCACAAAAAGTATTTATTGCGACAAAATACACAGAGATCCACAAACAGACACGAAAAATAAACTGGTGATTGAGCGCGCTTTCGTCTTCACATAGTAACCTTCATCAGAATCACAAACTCAACAGGAATTGAATGCCTTAAATATACAAGCATTACAAACCATCATTGATTGCTTGATTGAATTAAAATAAATTCATTAATTAGTTGATTAATTGTTGCTCCAAACCAACTAAATGCTTAAAGCCTTTTGTATAATTGTTACACATACAAGTCTTTTCTTGTTTCATAAAGTAACTTATCATATAAAAGTAACTTGTCATATAGTAATTAATTATTCATTAATATAACCTTTTAAAACAAGTACATCTGTAAGTTATATAAAAAGTATATATATATATACACACATGTGAACCCACATGTATAAATACTCAATTAATGAATTTAAAATATTGAATATTAAATGTTGAATATGAGTGTTAAAATGTTGAAATGTTAAATATGTATACATAAAACACTAAGTGTTAATTTCATATAACTACATAAATAAATAACTACATAGAAATTAACTACATAGAAAAATGAAACATGAAAAATGAAAAATGAAAAGAAACATGGTACACTTGAATACATTAAATGCATAAAATACATTAAATATAAATTGAATATATAATAGCATATAATATATAGTTGTGATATATAAAAAATGTTGAATATTAAATATTAAATAGTTAAATATTAAATATTAAATAGTTAAAACAATTGCTTTAAAAGTTTTTGGGGTTATTTGCTAAGAGTTTCAGGGCTGGTTTGATAGATAAATGGTCATTCATCCCCTTGGGACCACAAGCATCTAATTTAAGCTGCCAAATTAATTCTCTATATTTTAATAGAGATTCCCAGTCTCCACCCCTGTCACTCTTTTTTACCTCCTCCAATACCCAGAATTTGAAATTAGCTTTTTCACATATATTAATATGTCTAAATAGGGCATTATTGTCATTTCTTCTACTAATAACCCTCATATGCTCATATATACGTTTTCTAAGCTGACGTTCCGTCTTGCCCACATAGTATCCTCCACAGGTGAGACAATAAGCAAGGTAGACAACACCCTTAGTGTAACAGGTGAAGTACCCCTTGCTCCTAAATTTTCTCCCAATACCTCTCACAAATATTTCCTTATTACCAGAAATAAAGGAGCATTGCCCACACCTGCCACATGTATGTGTTCCACACTTGTTTATCACCCCCTTGTCTTTTGATAAATCTTTCTTCTCAAATAAATTCTTAAAATTAAGATTTTTCCTGTAGGAGAATTTTAAGGGTTGCTGGAAAATTGATGAATTGTTGGACATCCTTGAAAAAATTTTCCAAACCTCATGTATGCCCCTTTGTATCCACTCACATCCCTTGTGATATGTAAATATCAATCTCGGAATTTCCTCTTTATCAATACCTGTATATTTAGTTTTCCTGGTATTGACCACGTCCAAATTACCTTTTAACAGGGGTGGATAATGTGTATTCCATTTTTTCATTACCTCCCTTTTGACATTCTTAATTAATTCAATGGGATACCCCCTTTCCTTAAACAGACCCTGTATTTTGTCCATTTCATATTTACATTCTATGTTGTCACTAGTCATCCTAGAAGCTCTGACCATTTGCCCCTTAATAATATTCCTTCTCAAGTATAGGGGATGGTCACTTTGGAAATGTACATAAGAATTGGAAAAACAACTTTTCCTATAAACCTTAGATTTATATTGCTTGTCTTCTCTATTCTTAGTTATGGTAATATCAAGATAATTGACGTAATCTGCATTATGTTGATATGTAAACTCTAAAAAATTAGTAGTCTTGTGTATATATTGTATGAATTCCTTAATCAATGCTGTATTACCATCCCAAACAATAAATATGTCGTCCAAAAATCGAAAATATTGTTTGATGTACCTCCAAAATTGGGATTTAAATACAAATTCAAGCTCCCAGTAGAGCATGATAATGTTTGCATATATTGGGGCGCAGGCTGACCCCATAGCCACCCCCCCAATCTGGTGGAAAATGTCTCCCTGGAAGTAAATGAAATTATTTTTCAAGACTACTTCTGTATATTCTAATACTAATCTAAAATCAGTGTTGCTTAAGAACTTAAACTCTGTTAACATATCCTCAAACCATTTAAGACCAGTATTATGGGGTATTACTGAGAAAAGGTCTTTAACATCAATGGTAATAAAACCATAACTATCATCATAAGGAATGTTATTGAATTTTTCCAAAAAATCCCATGAGTCTATTAATATATGTGGGTAATAATGATATAAAGGTTTCTGTTTATTATCCACAAATATTGCTAAAGTCTGCATCTTTGAACATTGGGATGTCACTATGGGCCTAAGTGGGGGATTTTGTGCATCCTTATGTATCTTTGGTATCCCAAAAACCTCCGGAATTACTGGTTTGGGAACCTTCAAAAAATTATATAAGTCAAGGTCAATAGATCCTTGAATCAAGTTATCTTCCAAATAAATGTCAATTTTGTTGTACCAAATATTCATCTCGTTCCTAGATGCAAGTTGGTATCTATTGCCCTGATTCAAAATTTCAACCATCCTCTTGGTGTAGTCCCAATGATCCATCAGAACTACCCCACCCCCCTTGTCAGGCTTCATAATCCTAATTCTCTCATTGCCCTGTAACATTTTCAACACTTTAATTTCTTCATCCGTTAAATTCACATATTCCTTTTCTACTTCATGTAATAAGTAACCTTCCCTAACCATATTCAAGGTACAAGCCTCAAAATTAAAAATGTCATTTTGTAGGGGTGGATTAAACGTACTTCTTCTTTTAAGCCCTTCCCTTGTGTTTACTTCTTTGTTGTGAAATATAGTTTTTAAATTTAGCTTCCTAGCAAATAACTTGATGTCCAGTAATATATTCTCAATCCTGGGTTTATGTGCAGGTATAAATGAAAACCCCTTAGTAAAAAGATTAAAAAATTCCACTGTAACATCTAAATCAGTAAAATTATAAATATTAAAATTGTCACGTGTAAAAATTTTACATGTATTTGTCTCCACATGTTCAAGTGTACCAGAATCCATAGTGTCCCACAACACTATTCCTTTGCTGTCCTTTTTTATTTTATCATTAACTTCTGAATGTAGTTCCCCTCTAGAAAAATCTTCCTCACTAAAATTGTCATTGTCTGTGTAGGTATCCAAAAAATGTAAGGTATCCAAATCTACCAATTCAGTTACCCCACCTATCTGTATCTGTTCCCCCCTTGTTTCCTGTAAGAATTGTCCCCTATTACCTCCGCATATGTGTAGGAGCAATTCCGGTTCTGGTTCCTTAACCTTTCTGATCTTCGGGGTCCCTCCCCCACTTCTTCCCCTAAAGGGTCAACCTGATTCATAACTTCACTGTCACCTATATCATTCGTACTCATATTCAAACCTTGATTCCCATACCATGTATTGTTTTCCACAGTGGTATTCCTATATTGAATTGGTGAGTTCCCCCTATTGTCCTTTCCATCATATCTCAAGTTCTGATATCTAAAAGACCTCCTATTGGTTTTATTCGGGTCAATATAGGCCCTTCCTTCTTGGTAATCATGTATATCCCTGTCAATTTTACTTAATTTTCTTTTGTAATTACTAAACACATTACTATCAACATCATGAAGTACCTTATAGTATATTTGTTTATTCTCTTTGATGGTAAAGAGTAGGTCATCACTAATTTCTTTCTGAATTGCATCTATTCTTTTTTTACTATCAGAATATCAGCGTTACTACAAATCATAGCTTTTAATATAAGAATACCACAGTCGTTAAGAATATCTGAAATGGTTTTGAATAGCCCACCATTTCCTCGTATATTATTAGGATATTTATTTAGCCTAAGGCCTTTCGGCACTATCTTGCGTTCTACACATTGAGTTAAGTACCAATTATCAAGGCTAAGATTTCTATATTTATTCAGTTCAAATTCTAGAGTCTTACATTTGTCTTTGTAAGAACTATAGTCCTTGCGTGTGTTGACCGTTCCGTCAACTACCTTGGAAAACGATCGATCAAGCCATTCCGTAAAGTCCACATCACTATAAATGTCCAACCCTCGTTGTTTAGTCCGTGTATCAGCTCTGTTAATGTAACCTCCACTCGTGCCGGGAATAACAGTCTGAACTCCATGGTCGTTGTTAGATTCATGGTATGGTAATACAGCATTGATTAAGGAATTCATACAATATATACACAAGACTACTAATTTTTTAGAGTTTACATATCAACATAATGCAGATTACGTCAATTATCTTGATATTACAATAACTAAGAATAGAGAAGACAAGCAATATAAATCTAAGGTTTATAGGAAAAGTTGTTTTTCCAATTCTTATGTACATTTCCAAAGTGACCATCCCCTATACTTGAGAAGGAATATTATTAAGGGGCAAATTGTCAGAGCTTCTAGGATGACTAGTGACAACATAGAATGTAAATATGAAATGGACAAAATACAGGGTCTGTTTAAGGAAAGGGGGTATCCCATTGAATTAATTAAGAATGTCAAAAGGGAGGTAATGAAAAAATGGAATACACATTATCCACCCCTGTTAAAAGGTAATTTGGACGTGGTCAATACCAGGAAAACTAAATATACAGGTATTGATAAAGAGGAAATTCCGAGATTGATATTTACATATCACAAGGGATGTGAGTGGATACAAAGGGGCATACATGAGGTTTGGAAATTTTTTTCAAGGATGTCCAACAATTCATCAATTTTCCAGCAACCCTTAAAATTCTCCTACAGGAAAAATCTTAATTTTAAGAATTTATTTGAGAAGAAAGATTTATCAAAAGACAAAGGGGTGATAAACAAGTGTGGAACACATAGATGTGGCAGGTGTGGGCAATGCTCCTTTATTTCTGGTAATAAGGAAATATTTGTGAGAGGTATTGGGAGAAAACTTAGGAGCAAGGGGTACTTCACCTGTTACACTAAGGGTGTTGTCTACCTTGCTTATTGTCTCACCTGTGGAGGATACTATGTGGGCAAGATGGAACGTCAGCTTAGAAAACGTATATATGAGCATATGAGGGATATTAGTAGAAGAAATGACAATAATGCCCTATTTAGACATATTAATATATGTGAAAAAGCTAATTTCAAATTCTGGGTATTGGAGGAGGTAAAAAAGAGTGACAGGGGTGGAAACTGGGAATCTCTATTAGAATATAGAGAATTAATTTGGCAGCTTAAATTAGATGCTTGTGGTCCCAAGGGAATGAATGACCATTTATCTATCAAACCAGCCCTGAAACTCTTAGCAAATAACCCCAAAAACTTTTAATGCAATTGTTTTAACTATTTAATATTTAATATTTAACTATTTAATATTTAATATTCAACATTTTTTATATATCACAACTATATATTATATGCTATTATATATTCAATTTATATTTAATGTATTTTATGCATTTAATGTATTCAAGTGTACCATGTTTCTTTTCATTTTTCATTTTTCATGTTTCATTTTTCTATGTAGTTAATTTCTATGTAGTTATTTATTTTTGTAGTTATATGAAATTAACACTTAGTGTTTTATGTATACATATTTAACATTTCAACATTTTAACACTCATATTCAACATTTAATATTCAATATTTTAAATTCATTAATTGAGTATTTATACATGTGGGTTCACATGTGTATATATATATATATATATATATATATATATATATATATATATATATATATACTTTTTATATAACTTACAGATGTACTTGTTTTAAAAGGTTATATTAATGAATAATTAATTACTATATGACAAGTTACTTTTATATGATAAGTTACTTTATGAAACGAGAAAAGACTTGTATGTGTAACAATTATACAAAAGGCTTTAAGCATTTAGTTGGTTTGGAGCAACAATTAATCAACTAATTAATGAATTTATTTTAATTCAATCAAGCAATCAATGATGGTTTGTAATGCTTGTATATTTAAGGCGTTCAATTCCTGTTGAGTTTGTGATTCTGATGAAGGTTACTATGTGAAGACGAAAGCGCGCTCAATCACCAGTTTATTTTTCGTGTCTGTGGATCTCTGTGTATTTTGTCGCAATAAATACTTTTTGTGGATTATTCGGTGACTGGACATTATATTGCATATTGCTGGTTGCCTGGTGACAGTTATTGGTGGTTAACCCGGAGGAAAGCCCTTTATGGTACAACGACGGATTTCTTTTTATTGTTTACAAGTGTTGGTGTGTGGCGTGGTGTTTGAGGTTAATTACTGTTTTATGGTACAATGTTTAGAAAAGTACAAAAGTTGTCTTTTAAGCACTGTTTCTGACTTCATTTGTGCACAGGCTTTGGCTGTGGCAGTATATGAAAGGCCTATGTGTACTGATATAGTGAATAAAAATACCGATAACTGAATGTTATAGTTTTTTAACTTGCTTTATTGTCGGTTGAAAGTGTGCGAGTCTCCACCAAAAGCCCCTTATTTATTTTGTTTGTTATCAATGTGGCCTTTTTCAGCAAGTGGTAAGGTTAGTAAAATACAGTGTTACAGCCCTTAGTAAATTTAAAGAAAAAAAACTATCATTTATTTACAGTCCACATTTTGGGTCAAGGGTGTGTACCGTTTCATTGAATGGAGAACTAGTCATGCAAGGCAGTTTAATGTTAAGCTGATTCTCTTTCCAGTCGTGGTGTCAGTCTAATATTTTGCAGACTTGTAGGAATTTTTAGTTATTCAGTTTGTTGGTGATGATACAGTACATTCTAGACTGTTTTCCTTAGGTGGAAACTGAACTGCCGCCATGCCTGTCCTCAGAAGTCTGGTTCCATCAAAAATGTGTCTAGTTCAGTAGATTCAAAGCTAATGTTTGGTTTGGCACCAGGAAGTATGCAGCCAGCCCCTTAAACTTGTCAATTATGCTTTCCCAAGGTGGCGAGAGCATTTCTGATGTTGATGGACCAGGTGATGAGATGTATTGTTGGACAGAAGCAAGTGACTATGAACTTCTTAGTCCTTTCCTGTTGCAATATTACCAGCTTACCATTTTTTTAATGTAATATAGGCAATTCATTTTTCAAGAATAGCAGGCACTGAATTTATAGATAAAACATTGATATGTAAAGTTGTTTCCCAGTAGCATCCTCTTCATTAGTTACACATTTCTTTAATGTGGAATTCAGATCATTTTACTTCTGAAGAGATTGTGTGTGTGGAATAATACTGGTGGATTGTAATGACAGAAGTCGTGAGTGGCCTTTTATTGTTGAAATTTTCTGAAATGGTAGTTATTGGTTCATACATTTTGTTTCATTGCTTATTAAAAATATGTTTAAAACTAAAAAATTAAAACATATTCTAACAAGTGGTGCTGTATTATACAAGGAATATAATTAGGAAAGTGAATGTATGCATGGCCCTAAAAAATGTGTGCAAGGAGTCTCTTTTTAAAACAGCCCAAAGGTAAACTTAATTCTCCACCAACCAGATCCATTTCTATGAATGTGGGTTTTCATGCTGTTTCAAGGAATGTGAGTTTTGCCATTTCAATGAATGTGAGTTTCAAGGGCAGAAAAGTTTACTGCTCATGCTAAGTCTGTTTTCATTGTGAGTCTGTATTGTTTGTTTAGCAAATGGCTGTCTGTGTTTGTGTTATTTTATTTCAATATCTGTAATTATTGTAGAAGCAAATAATAGAACAGTATGCTTGGTAACTGGTGAGGTAACCAAATAATGGAACATTGGAATGGCTGAGGAGGGGGCTGCTGCTGGGGATTGCTGCAGGAGGGGCTGCTCTGGGGTGTCAGTCTATTACTCTTCCTAGGACCCTATTTGACCATGATCTGGCTCTGGTATTTCAAGTAGAAAATACATATGCAAAGGTGGCTGCAGTTTAGTTACAAGGTATCTTTTTCTTTCTATCCATTTAAATAATTTAAGGAAATGACTGGAATGGCTTTCTTGGGGAATGACCTGGTGGGTGTGGCTCAAATAGAGGTGTTTCATGAGTGTGGTGTGGATGGGGTTTAAGGGGTGCCACAGCACTACTTCGCCTAGGGCGTCATTTCGGCTAAGGCCGGCCCTGCACACACACACACATGGTCACAGTGTAAAAGTGAATTTTTTCAGGCTGCCTGGCTGCTTTGTGTATGAGAACATGTTACAGTGGGGTCTGGGAATTTGCCCCTTCCCTACTGTTGTGCAATCCCAGGGTTGTTATATATGCCCCAGAACAAAAAAAAAATTCTTTCAATCTTTTAAGATCCGTTCTAAAAATATTCCTCTTTTTGCATTTTCTTTTTTGTGTTTTCACTTATCAAGAGACTATCCACCACATATATGTGTGTAAAATAGTATTGCAGACCTCACTAGGTACCTGCAAAAGATTCTTCTTCTTCTTTTGGCTTTTTCCCGGTTAGGGGTCACCATAGCGGATCACCTGTCTGCTCATGATTGGCAGTGGAGTTTTACAGTGTTGAGTTGCCAGCCCAACCTTCCACAGAAGGCACACACTCACACCTAGGGCCAATTTAGAGTGTCCAGTCCACCTACAGCATGTCTTTCAGATGTGGGAGGAAACTGGAGTACCCGGAGGAAACCCACGGGAGGACATGCAGACTCAGCACAGAAGACACCCCAGTTGAGGATCGAACCGGAGAACCTCTTGCTGTGAGGCGACAACACTAACCGCTGCACCACCATGGCCACCCGGGTGCCTGCAAAAGATTAAGAAGTGAAAATGAAAATGATATACTGTCCTTGTTCCCAAATTTGATTAACAACATTTGTTTCTTTAAACATTCATTTTACAGGAGAATTTTTGCAGAGCCATTTTCCTTTCTTCATTTATTTATTGAAGTTTCAGTGTTTTTAAAATGCTTTGGGAGAAGGCATTATAATTAAATTGAACTGAATAGATCTGTAAATACATTTAGAAATAGTGGATTGCCTTTTTTTAAACACATCATTAGTATTACAGATTTTTATAAATTTTAAGAGAGAAAAATGCAAGAGTACATCACTATGAGGTCTGCACTTATAAGGTAACAAAAAATCAGAAACGGTTGCTGAGAACAATGATTTTTAAAAGATTCTGTTTTTCCAATAAATGTGAAGGAAAAAGAGAGAGTCATTTTACTTTGTCTCCTACTACATCTATCTGTCATTGCATGGTGATATAATTTTTCACAACAGGAGTTCTTATTTGCCTTAAAGGAGATGAAATCACTTTGAGGAAAGCTGTCAATTTTCAATTACAATCCTGAGCAGCGTTACCTTTATACCATTAAACTACTGTTAGGTGCTACATAATTCCCACTGTAGAATACATCTCAACTCCTATCCCAATCCACAAATCCAACTAGCAGAAATTTTCATAGGTAGGTACTAGGCTATTGGCCCTAGGGCCTATATAAGCCTAGCCAAAAAGGTACCCTGGCTTTCCACCCAAGAAAATTATTTTTCTGTGCCCCTGTCTAGCAGAGCCACAGAGGTGATCTGGGGGTGAATTTCCTATTTCCTATCCAATCATCAAGATTTTTCTTGAAGAGTGCTAATGAGAAGCTTTGTTTGATATAGATAGATAGTTTGTTCCAGAGTATGGGAAGTCTCTGGGACAGGAGTCTATCCCTCCAACATGTTCTGTTTATTGTGGTGACAAGGTTTAGATCCCTAGAGCGTGTAGCTCGGAGGGATTGGGATTTCTTTAAGTGGAGCATGTCCAGCAGCTCTGGGTTTGACATAGCTTTGTATGTTAGGCAGAGATTGCCTCTGAGTAGGCGATATGTGACGGAGTAAAGCTGGAGTTTTTTGAGACAGTCTGCATAGGGCATCTTTTTGAAGCCAGTAATCCTCATTGTGCAGTATTTCTGCGGTCTTTCCGGTTGTTGTAGATGTCTTGTGAGGTACATACCAAAAGGGTTGGTGTACTCTATAATGGGTTTAATGAGTGATGAGTAGAGGGGAACAATTGCCTCTTTTTTTCCTGGATGAGAAACCTTTTGTGATGAGTTGTGCCATGTAGAAGGACTTCCTGACTACTGTGGCAATGTCAAAGGAGAGACTACTGTCCACCTGTGTCCCAAGGTCTCTTATCGCACTTTGTGTTAGGTAGACTACCGCCTATGTGGTAGTTCATGGGTACAGAGTTTTTACCAAAAGAGATGACAATGCACTTTTTGGCATTGAGCTTGAGTCCATGGCTTTGACACCAGGCATATGTCTAAGTGAGGCCTTTTTGTAGGATGGTCACATTGTTAGGAGTTTCGATTATGGCTCCTAGTTTGCAGTCATATGCTAACTTCATTAGCCAAAGACCTTCTGTGTTGGCCTGTACTTCAGAGAAGTAGATACCAAACAGGAGAAGACCCAGGACTGAACCCTGTGGTACTCCACTTGTCACTGGTCTGAATTCGGATTTGGAGTCTGCTATTTTCACAGTGTGAGTTCTGTCAGTGAGCCAGTTGGCAACCCATCTTGTGACATAGGGATTTATACATAGTTTAGTGAGTTTATCTATAATTCCAGAGTGGGTGGATGGTGTCAAAAGCCTTGGCGAGATTTAGATAGGCTGTGTGAACCACCTTACCCTCATCTACGGGTTTGGTGACTGCTTCAAAGAAGTCTATCAGGTTTAGGAGACATGATCTGCCTTTTACAAACCCAAACTGGGTGGGGTCCAGAGTTTGGAGATTGCCATTGTCTTTGTTTATAAGTTCCATGATAATACATTCCATGGCCTTGTAGACTAGGCTAATGGGGTGGTAGTTCCCTGGATCTGTGGTGGATCCCCCTTTGTGGAGTGGGATAACCGTCACTGTGCGCCATTCAGTGGACACAAAGCCTGAGGTGAGGCTATGACTGAACATGGTACTTAGGTGGGGTGCCAGTTTGTTCTGTAGTTTGTGTAGAACGCAGCCTGGGATGTTGTCAGCTCCCATGGATGCTGTGTTCTTGGCTTTGGAAAGTGTGGTTTTTACCTGTGCAGCCGTGATTACCAGCAGGAAAGTAGTCTTATAATAAAATCTAAACTCGCTGCTATTTTAACACTTCCAGACATGGATTTGTTTATCAGATGCCATAACAGTCAAATTAGTCATGTTTGTTTCTTTGTGCCTTTCAAGACCATCTGACATACAACGTTTTCCTCTCTGATCATGCAGAGTACAGAGCTTATTCTCTTGCTTTGGTTTTCTTGTACTTCACAAAGTGTTAGAGCAATACAGTGCAACCTAACTTAGTTTGGTAACTCCCGTTTGGACAAGCTGACCATGGTATCCTGAATGAAGGAACCTGAGTTTCTTTACCACCATGTTCCTTAGCTATACAAAGGTTTACCAAGTCTGTCTCATTCTCAAACTCATAATATTTAAGCCTGGAGTCTAGACAGTGCAGTTTTGATTTCTTAAAACAGTTTTCCTTTATATTTTAAATATCTTAAAAGAATCTGGAAGATTTAATTTAGCTGTTTTTAATACAAATGTGAAATCGACTTGGCTCTGTCCCATGGTCTGGATTGTTTGTATCGTGTAATATTACAATAGATCATCCTGCTTATCTGTTGACAGAGTTCATGGTCCTGCAATCCCTGCCCTATGTACTGCTTTTATTTTCCAAAAAGCATTGTAACTTTCTGTTAAAGCCTCTTTAGAAGGAGCTCTTTATCCAAGAACATTAAGAGAACACGTTTGCCTTGTTCTTAAAATATTGTTTGGTAAAGCAATTTTTTAATCTCCTGAATTACTACATATAATACAGTTATTTTATACAAAGAGCAGTTTTCTGGTTGCTTTTATTTCTGGCAGAAGTGTTTGAGTTTTATGTCTTAATGTGGAAACTACCTTACTTGATATTTCAAGTTGAAGCAGTAACCTTTAAGATAAATCCTTCTTTCAAAGTAATTTATTATTAGCAACAATTTCCAGTTGCAAAATTCAATGGCTAGTCTTTTTCCAAGTTACCGGAATAAGAAAAACAATCTCACTTTTTTCCTGGTAAGGCACTAGAGATACAATGTATAATAAATTAAGAAAAAATGATCATGTTTCTCATGCAGTAAATCCTGCCAGTCATTAATCGGACTCTTTCCAAATATTTGAGCTATTGGTTTGTCTTTTACTATGAGAGATACAAAGCACCTTTGAATGTATGATTGTGAAAATCACTTGATAGCATTCTGCAGAATAATTCATTAAGGTTACTTTTACTTAGAACACTATTCAGTATTTTGCTAGTATTAAAAGAGTTTGTGGTCTAACTGTGGCAAAGTCACCACTTCATGAATAATTTTAGTTGTTTCACCTGTTACACCATTATCAAAATGTTCATAGAAATTGCTGTATAATACATGTTAGTGTAGAGTGTATATTCTTCAGGGGATGCAATTTTATTAAGCATGTTACATGTAACCATTCTAAATATATTGTTCACTTAACTGAACAAGCACTTATGTAGTTTCTTTTTTTCTTTGGACGGTGCAGTGGTGCAGCGGTAGCATTGTCACCTCACAGCAAGAGGTTCTCTGGTTCGATTCTCTGCTGGGGTGCCTTCTGCGTAGAGGCTGCATGTCCTCCCTGCATTCGTGTGGGTTTCCTCCGGGTGCTCAAAAAGGAGGCTCAGAGAATGGAGATACTGCATATATGTGGATGTGTTGTGTAAAGCTGAGGTTCCATGAAATGCTAATGTAACACAAGAATAAACCTTACAGGTACAACAACAAGAATAAAGTAGGTAAAACAGGAGGGTAACCTAGGTATTAAAGGAGGCTAGAAAACCTGCTACTGAAAAATCACAATTGGCCAATTAGAGTTTCTAGTTGATGCCATAAAATAGAACAAGATCCATCTTTCTAAGCAGGGACACTTCTGATTTTAAGTATCTGTGTGAATTGCTTACCTCAAGTCTAGCATACACTCCTATAAAAGTAAAACCTTCAGGTATTTCTGCACATTTACCTTTGAATGCCTTTTCTTTCTTTGTCAGAAGTCAAACAGTTTTTAGAAGGGATGTTAATTAGGCCACCCAGACAAAGCAGTGTCACCTCCTTGGGATCTTAACTTTGTATTGGAGAAGCTAACTCTGTTTTTTTTTAAACTGTAACAAGTGCTTTGTTAAAGTCCACATTGTTCTGACTCCAACTAGATGGGAATCTGAATTACAGACCCTAATGTCTATGCATGCCTTTTTGATTTTCCTTAAAGACCGAGCGAGTCTTAGAACCAACCCTTCCTTTATGCCACAGATTGTTTCTTAATTTACTTTAAATCAAACCATTCATCTCTCTGTGTTCTTTTTTAAACCCAAAAACGAAGGAGAAAAAAACTTTCATACTTCAGGTATTCACAGACCATTAAGATTTCACCTGGATATGACAAACGATTTTAGGAAATCTAACCATTGTTTTGTTTCTGTTGAGGGAAAGAAGAAAAGAGAGCTATTTTATAAATGAACCATTTCCAGATGACGGTCTCAAGCTATTTTTATTATCTTACCATGGTAAAAGCCTCCCTCAGTAAATCGAAGGTCACTGTGCTACAGGTGTGGCTACTTCTGAGACTTTTTGAGATTTTTAAGCAGTGCATGCTATACTTGTTTTCTAGAGTTCAAACAGGATTTGCTGACAGTATTCTACTGGGACTTCTAGACAGTGACCCTTCCGCACCCTTCCTTTCCTCTTTAGTTACGGCACTCATCCCATATAGTTATTGGCTACTGCAACAGTGATCTAATGAAGAACATAGGACAGTTATGTCATTTAATGACCATAACAGTAGATACTCAAAGAGATCACTGTTGCAGTATTATAACCTCCCACCTTTTGTCCAGCTCTTTCTTTTGGAGCTCCTCACTTCACCTTTGGCCCATTTGACATGACATTTTTTATTACTTGAATTGACTTAATGTATTTATAGCTACAGGCTTCAGCCTCCCTTTTAAGCAAGAAAGCTGTGATTTTTGGCAGGTCCAAATATCCCACTTACGTCAGCGTGTAGTTTTGTGTTAAGAGCTTGGATTCTGGGAAGGCTATGTAGTTTGGTATGATCAGGTTATTGGAGGAATATGCCATTTAGGATAGTTGGAGAATTGTTCTGATGGGATGAGATTCAATAAAATCTTCAATGATGGAAGCAGTTTTCATTTAAACATAAACTGTATATAATGTGTTTGTCCATTTATATATCTAAACAAAAAAGGTAAAGTGTGTCTATGTATGTTTGTGTATATATATGTGCGTGTGTGTGTGTGTGTGCGTGTGTGTGCATATATATGTATGTATGTATGCATGTATATATATATATATATATATATATATATATATATATATATATATATATATATCCACACCATGCTGTAATTAAAACCTGCATGCATACACTGACGTACCACACAGACAAAATAAACCACTAACTCCCTTTGGTATGTTCCTTTCCAAACACCTGCAGTAATTGGAAAGACCACAAAGGTTTCTTACAAAGAAAATTCAGGGTCTTCAAGATCTGTCTTATGCAAGACAGACTGATATCATTGTCACTGTACTCTGTGTCATACAGACAGCTCAGTGGCGACTTGTGCCTTGCATGTAGAGCAATCTCTGACCCAGCTTTAATGGAAATGGTGCAGACTCACAAGTCAAATGGCACATGGGTCACTTGGCCAAAGGACCTTAACCTGGTATGTGACATCAACAGAACTTGCTGGAGAGACAGATTTGTCTCACAGAGATTGACCCACCTTTGGAAGAGGCTTCCTATTCAGGTTAAACCAGACCCTTCATTGTCCCTATTTAAGCGTAATTTGGATGATTGGATGGGTAAGAGGAAATTCATCCCAGGGTTTCCAACTGTGTCCCTCTTGGACAGGGGCAGTTGGTGCTGATTTTATTGTCTGCTTGAACCAGGAACCCCTGGGAACAGGTTGATCTTGGCTGGGCTTGTAAGGACCCCGGGGTCGAGTAACCTCCTATGATTGTATGAACTCACAAGTTTGACTAACAGCTTTTGTTTGCAGAGAGCAAGACTCTTACACCTCCCACACCCATGCATCTTGATGGATTTCACTCATAATATGTATTCTGTTAAGTGCAAGAAGTTCTCTATCTAGCCAGAGAGGTGTTCGGTGTTGCGTCAGTCAGTCAGTCAGTTTATAGGTGAGCTTGACTTTTCTCTGACATTTGAATGAATTGTCTTTCAGTACTTCCACAGGTAGGATGCATGTCTCTGGCATTTTTACTCCTCTTGACCTCATACAGGTCATGACTGTACATAGCATCTACTAATCAGAGTTTATTAAAAGGATTCTGTATTATTGCCCATTTTGAAGAACCTTTTCTCCCGTCTTAAAACATGATTTTCATATTTGATTAGGTTTTGCTTCCCATTTTAGCCTGTGCGTTCATTATTTCTAGTTATTATCTTGGAAGACATTTTTTTTTCTTGGTGGTGGTCATATATTGTTCCAGATCTTGGAGCTATACGTTATTTTTAGGAAATCTTTTTTGACCCTTCTAAAAGACAGAGTGCCCTTGAGGATAAACCCTTATTAGAATTGTCCTCACCCACATACACCCACCCGTTCATCTCTTCTTACTGTTTGGGAGTAAATCAAAGAGGATAGGGCCTTGCATACCATGGAGGTGCACTGTTGCTTCACTTCAGCAGAGCACATGCATTTAGAAAAGCAAACTGTTATTTGTCGCTTTTGCTGCAGGGATGGGAGGGGTTTGCAGTTGTCAAACAAAACCTTTTCAAGTGTATTGCACAAATGCATAGTGTTTTGCAGTCTAGCAGCATACCACCCTTTTAAAAATATATCTGTCAAAGGTGAACAGATACAAGTTAAGGCTACCTGCTGTGCTTGTTCGGGTGATGTCCTTGTTGCAGAATTTTTTCCAGTGGCCACTTTGCACTTTTCCCCAAAGCTGTATTAATTGGACCGTCACTCTCGCATGATTTAGGCTTCCAAGCCTTCACCTTTTGGCCTTTCTGTAGCTCTCAAATGATTGAACTGTGCTTCTTGGGATTCTTTTTAATGGTTAATGTACTACAGAGTTTTGCCAGTATCAGATATAATATGTACTGCCATTATTGGTTAATCTCCAAGAAGGACCCCTTTAAGTGGTGCAAATTCCCACTGCTGAGCTTGGCCTGCTCCTCTATCCAGCGGCTACAGCTGGACTTCTTGTTTTTTGCAGAAGGGTTGTTCTTGTTGCCATTCCCATGTGGGGGCTTTACTTGCACACCCCTTGCTTCTTATATGCAGTATTATGAGGTCACTTTGTTGGATGGGTGTAACAAGACTCTATTTGAAATGTCCGGCGGTGTTAATATTCCATCCTTGATATTAAGACTGGCAAGTCATTTGTATGTCTTTTTAAGTTTTTGTTTTCCTTTTTCACAGGTTATGCTGATTTAATAAGTGAGCGCTGAACTGCTGAGAACAGGAGTTAAGCACATTCTTCCAACCACATACTGACCTTACAGCATGCACCAGGAAAAGCCACTCACACAAAACATGGGCTCAAAAGAGACAATAATGGTTCAGCTAGGGAATGTAGAGAAGGAAATGCTAACTACGATCAGGCATTATCCTTTTAGTTGCGTACGATCAGGCATTATCCTTTTAGTTGCGTACAATCAGGCATTATCCTTTTAGTTGCGTACAATCAGGCATTATCCTTTTAGTTGCGTACAATCAGGCATTATCCTTTTAGTTGCGTACAATCAGGCATTATCCTTTTAGTTGCGTATCAGTTGCATGCATATATTTCACAGGATTGCCTTTGGATAATTTGCATCTGTCATTCATACGATTAACGGTGGTACAAAGCTTCCCTTTAAAAATGTTTCACCATGCTAAACAAATACTGTTATTTTACAATTTAGTGTCAGTTGTTTCCAAGCCTTATTTATTTTTGTTTATGCAGTTTGTTGTTTTCTAGTAGATGTTTTATTCTGAAGTGCAGAGAGAGTTTCAATGCAAATCTCTTCAGCTTGATTTGTTTGAAAATGTTTCTTATTGCTGAATCCAAGTTTTTCTTTGTGGGTCTTGGTTGATTCTTTGCTTACTTTGTCATTTAACATGGAGGATTAATGTTGGGAAGAAGAACCTTAGCTTCCATGATTCTAAAAAGCCACCAAATAATAGAAATTCTATCCTTTAAATCTGTCTTCAGGGTTTTCTAGTTCAGTGAATGGCAGTGCTCTGAATTTTTTAATGTGGAAAGAGATTTAGAGATGGGTTTATTTGTTTATTTATTTTTTTTATTTTTGAATGAGTTACTCCTGCTCTCCACTATCAGTATTAGAACATGCGTCCAGACACTAGATATGGGGATAGAACTCTCAACCTTCTGATTTTCCCACCAACAAAGGTGAGTGGACAACCTCCTAAGCCACTGACAGTGCTAAAGGATAGGTTGGGCCAATCAAATCATTGTATTTTATTTGAATTTGATTATTGTGAAATCTTGTACACTAGTGTGTCTGTCCTGACCCCTTTGTATATGTGATGCTGGTGAGCTTAAGAGTATATACTATGAAATTTGCCATAATGGTTAAGGTGTTTACCTAACAGACAAGAGGTATGGGGGTTGACTGTCCTCAAGGGAAATTGGTTAGACTTAAAATGGCCCCCAAGGGTAGCTAGTCTAGTACTTGCTTATGAACTTGTGAGAATCATTGAGTTTACTGTTAGGGAATCTGATGAATGATGCTCACCACTGTTGCCACTGGATAAAAAAAGGCCATGATAGCCATGTGGAGAGGAGATCCTCATGTTAGAAGTTCTGACAAGAAATACTGCTGTGCAAACTGCTGAGACTTGTGGTAAAAGTATGCAAAAATATAAATAAATAAGTAAATATAGTGTGTATGATAGTAGACAGTAGGCAGTGATAACAGAAATATGCAGTGAATGTAAGTAACAGCAAATAGAAGGAGAGCAGCAGGAAGAGGGATATAAACAGAGAAATAATATTGTGCAAAATACTATCAAGGATGTTGAATGTAACCTAGGCCTCAAAGAGTGTGGGAAGTATGGGGGAGGACAGTGTAAAAGATGGAATGTACTGTATCATAACAGGCAGTTGGCCTATACAATGTACTGCATAACAACAGGCAGTCAGCCTATGGAATGTACTGTATCACAAAGGGCAGTCGGCTTATGGAATGTACTGTACCATAACGGGCAGTCAGGCTATGGAATGTACTGTATCACAAAGGGCAGTCGGCTTATGGAATGTACTGTACCATAACGGGCAGTCAGGCTATGGAATGTACTGTATCACAAAGGGCAGTCGGCTTATGGAATGTACTGTACCATAACGGGCAGTCAGGCTATGGAATGTACTGTATCATAACAGGCAGTTGGCCTATACAATGTACTGCATAACAACAGGCAGTCAGCCTATGGAATGTACTGTACCATAACGGGCAGTCAGGCTATAGAATGTACTGTATCATAACAGGCAGTTGGCCTGTGGAATGTACTGTATCATAACAGGCAGTCAGGCTATAGAATGTACTGTATCACAAAAGGCAGTCGGCTTATGGAATGTACTGTACCATAACGGGCAGTCAGGCTATGGAATGTACTGTATAATAACAGGCAGTTGGCCTGTAGAATGTACTGTGTAACAACAGGCAGTCGGCCTGTGGAATGTACTGTATCATAACAGGCAGTCAGGCTATGGAATGTACTGTATCACAAAAGGCAGTCAGCCTATGGAATGTACTGCATCTTAAAAGGCAGTCAGCCTATGGAATATACTGTACATCATAAAAGGCAGTCGGCCTGTGGAATGTACTGTATCATAAAAGGCAGTTGTCCTGTGGAAAAGTGCGAAGTGAGAGGAGAGTAGAGGTGATATGCAAGACCGTTGTTGTTAGGACTAGAATTAGTTATACCTTATTAAGGGGAAGTAATAAATAAATAATGACAGCTTAATATGGCGAAGACTGCTAGTTCGTGCTTTTTAACAGTCTGGTGCCCCTGCAAACTGAGAACCAGAACAAGACTAAATGAAATGAATAGAACCAACAAGCAACAGTCCACGCCAGCTACAATTCAAAGGATTTATTAAGCGCTTTCATCAGCTCAATCACCTGAATGATAAAATGAAATTTCTGAAGAAGTCAGGTGATTGAGCTGACGAAAGCACTTAATAAATCCTTTGAATTGTAGCTGGCGTGGACTGTTGCTTGTTGGTTGCAGTCATTTAATTTAGTCTGGTGCCCCCACAACTGTAAGCCGTTAGAGCTGTACACTACTTCATATACAGCGTTACAGTAAACTTAAGCATCTTTAATGGCTTTTCCCATCACTGTGTATTCCATCTTCAGTGTTTGAGGTCACTGTGCACCCCGCTGTCATCCTGCCCTTCTCCACTGTCCTTTCACATTATGTAGCCTCGTTCATCTTGGAGATGGTGGTCATCCTAAAATGCTTTTCCTCCTCTGTCTTTCTCAGGGTTATCCTACTACATGATTTTATACCTTCCTATTGTCTTGCTCTTTTTCTTTGCTTTAAATCCCAGCTGTTACACTGGCAGACTTCTCATCCTGTGCTGGGGAATGACTTCCTTACAAGACTGTGCATAGTTTTCTTGTTTTTGGATGGTACATGGTGTAAATCACCAACAGCCTGTGCTTGGTGTATCTGCGGAGTAGGCCATACCTCGACTGCTGTGGAACATAAGTGGTTGGGGCAATGGCCCACACTGCCCGACTGTGTACCACAGCCCTTTACCCTTTAGTGAGTTGAGCTGTTTACATATCTTTTCACTCCTTTACCAAAACAGGGCAAATATTCTTTCCAACTGGTACTGAAACTGTTGTGATGATTTGGATATGCCATAGCACTGTTTTCCATTCTAGCCAACATCTACCAAACCAGCCTCTTTTTAAGGTCGACGCAGCAGTTTTCTTTTCCTAAGTGTGTTACTTTAAAATCAGCTGAGCTTTTCTCAATGATTAGTCAGGTTTTATGTATAGTGTTAGATCAACAGCTTACAATTACTGTACATGCTGTTCTTTGTCTATTGGTGTATTTTTTTCAGTTTTCTTTTATTTTCTGGTTCATTCACAATTAAATTTTTCATGTACACACTTGCACTGTTGCCTAGAGTAAACTACAATTGCGCTTGTATACTAAAAGCACATTTATGTAGCATGTGACTGTGTAGTTTAATTTTGCATTTTAATTTTTATCCTGAACAATAGATAGTTCCATCTTCTGTTATTTATGAAATAAATACATTCTGTAAGATATGTTGATTTTTTTGTGACGTACCGCTTCTTTTAGAACCTGTCTTGCATATAGTGATTAAGGTGGATTCTTTATTAGAGGTGCGAACAACATGACGGATTACTATCAAAAGCTTGAAACTCACAATCACGAACGTTTGATCTGATGTTGTAAATCTTTGTTTATTCATTACCATTAGGACATCGGTTCCATCCTCAGAACCGATACGGCCGTTTCCAAGCTCGCGCCAGTCAAAAACTCTCAGCTAAGGCCTACCCATATTGCCCCTCTCCTAGTTACTTCAGATCTGTTTGCCATGTTCCTAGTCAGACGTGCTAGCCATCTCTCTCAAAGCTAAGTAGAAATTTGTTAATTTTAAGACAGTTTCTCTTCAAAATTATTCAGTTTTTAGTCGTTAGCCCTTTCTCACTGTTGCCTATAACCTAGGCTTATTTCCTACCCCTTTCCTTGGTAATTTAATTTTTTACATTTATTGGTACTGTCCCTCTCTCCTGTCTTTGACAGGGCTTTCCTTTTTACTAGTGGTATTTTTTTTTAAATAACATCATTGGTATTTTCTCCCTTAATTTTTCTATAGGATAGCCTTGTTGCCTTACTATGTCAGACAAAGCTAAATTATTTAAACAGTGTGACAAGTGTGGACTGTTTGGGCATGGATCATATTAAAGCTGACTGTGACATTTGTGCTAGTTTTAGTAATTATACACTAGCAGAACGTAAAAATAAACTTATCTTAAAAGGATTACTCAAGACACCTTTTTCAGAGGCTCTATCTGGGTTGGAGGTCTCACCCCCTCCAAAGACCAAAAAGCATAAGGAAAAACAGATTACTCAAGACACCTTTTTCAGAGGCTCTATCTGGGTCGGAGGTCTAACCCCCTCCAAAGACCAAAAAACATAAGGAAAAACAGATTACTCGAGATACCTTTTTCAGAGGCTCTATCTGGGTCAGAGGTCTCAACCCTCCCAGACCAAAAAAACATAACGAAAAACGGATTACTCAAGACACCTTTTTCGGAGGCTCTATCTGGGTCGGAGGTCTCACCCCCTCCAAAAAACATAAGGACAAATGGAGTCACTTGTTTCCTGCATCTCCATCAGTTACAGAACCGAGTCAGCTCCGTGCTTTACTGGGGCGCTTGGCGCAGACCTCTTTGGCACCAGGCTCTTTGTCTTCTCCCTCGGTGCCATCCATGTTATTCACCCCTTTTTCAGTTCTGACCTCGGCACCACTAACTTCGGTAGCGTCCTTGGATCCGACATCGGCTCCGATGATTGTACCTGCTTCGGCACCATCCCCAGCCATGGTGCCAACAGTTTCTTCGGTTCCATCAGCTCCAAAACTTGAATATCTGCCAAGAACAAGATACTTCCACTCCGGTGCATACTGTCCCTGTTCCGACAGCTGTGTTTTCCCTGTCGGCACTGTCCACCCTTGCTGCATCGGCTCCTGTGGAACTGGCTGGCGCCGTCTATGTCCATGGCTCCGACTGCTTCCAGTTCTCTCAGAGCTCCTCACCTGGAGGTGGGCTCCTCACGGTGAGGTGTGACCGCGGTTCCGAGATTATCCCTCCCAGTTCCAGACTCCCATCCCTCCTTAGGTGGGCCTGCTGTACAGGTAGTGGACTCGCAGTCAGCAGCAATGACATCAGTATCATAACTCTCCCCTAGCATGCACCTCTCCCAACCCTCTATTTCAGGACCCCAAGCACGGGAGTCACAAGAACACTCTTTGAAGGGAATCCCTTCTCCGGAGTCCTCCTCAGAAGATCCCACTGGGAAGTCATCCCGGATGAAACGGTGCAAGAGGAAGCACCCTGATTCACAGGAAGAATCTATCACCAAAGACACTGATTGTGATGAGGGGGAAGGGTCCCCACGGTCTTCCCCAGACAACATCTCCTTCGGAGACATTCTCGAAATCCTCAAGCAGCGGGGAGACCGGAAGTCCTATAACCCTTCTTCTGAGTAATCAGTGTTTCTGCAGGCCTTCCATGCCTGGCCATCTACTTCCTGGGTGACTCCACCGGTAGATGACCTTGTTAAAATCATTGTGCAGCATGTCTGGAAGGCCTCGGACAGTGTAGAACCTGTCCCTCAGAGGCCAGACAAATAATTTTATCTACACCTGAAGACCAGCCCCACTGGCCCTAGCAGTTGACAGTTGATTCTATGGTCGTGGCGGCAGCCACCAAGAGGGAACTGGCAGAAGATAGTTCCACCATCCACCCTCCAGAGAGTCCTGGACCATAGACAGACTAGGGAACAGACCTATGCTTCAGTGACATTTGCCATTCGGTCGCTGTACTAGCTGGCACACTTTACTCGCCTCCAAAGAGACCTAAATTCTGAAATGTCTCCCTCTTTGGTGGGGTACTGCCTGATGAGGTGCGTGATACTGTCGCCTCGCAGCTAGCTACCCTTGAATCCATCTTAAACTCCTTGATGCGTTTGATATCTCACTCCACCGAGGGGCAGCTTGAGCTGCCGCATCAGGCGTTGTCATATGACATAATGCTTGGATGCGGTTGTGTGACTTCGCTGACCACTTTAAATCTTCCTTCATCAATGCACCTGTCGACAAATCTGCACTTTTTGGACCCAAAGTACGAGACACACTTACACGTAGCGAGAAAGACTGAAAGACCTTGTCTGCTGTGATCATATGCCTTTGCAATCCCCAGAGGTCCTACTCCAGGAACCAAAAGGGAGTAAATATGTTGTTCAAGAATTCCAGGGACCTTTTTGTGACACTCGGGATGAACAACCCCCCCCCCCCGGGGCAGAGGGGGCAACTCGTATGGAAGACGTCCCTTTTGGGGTACAGGGGGTCCATGTAATCAGGGCGCTAGAGATTCTTTCTCCGGCAGACCCTACCAGCACTCCTGAGCAACGGCCCGATTGCTTTCCTCTGGAAGCAGTCGGGGGTCATTTTTCTCTGCATCTACCAGCCTGGCATCTTATTACTACCGATGTTTGGATGGAGAGAATAATATCCAGAGGCTACCAAATACCATTCGATTTAACTCCCATCCCCGATGTACCACCCAATCAGAGGGAATTAGCAGCCTTAGAAATAGAAAAGCTGCTAAGGAAAAGAGTCATCCAACCAGTACCACCAGACCAGACAGGATCCAGGTTTACTCGAGGTTCATTTTAGTGCCAAAAAAGACAGGGGGCTGGTGACCAATCCTGGATCTCAGCCTATTGAACAAATTTATCACACTTCAAATTTTCCAGATAGTCATGATACAGTCCATTCTTCCCTTCCTAGGGAGGGATAACTGGATGTGCTCTGTAGACCTCCAGGACACGTACTACCACATAAAGATGGATCACCGCTCCCGGAGGTTTCTCCACTCCTGGCTGGGAGCCAATCACTACCAGTTCAGGGCACTGCCATTCGGTCTCTCGACAGCCCCCGAAGTGTTCACCAAATGTATGGCAGTTGTGGTAGCTCATCTTCGACTACAAGGATTTCAGGTGTTTCCCTATCTAGACGATTGGCTCCTTACCGCTCTGACCAGGAATCTTCTTACACTGTCGCTGTCCACTTGGGGATTACAGTCAACAAGGACAATTCTCAATGTCTCCAATGAAGACACTGGAATTCATTGGAGCGGTCTTCGACACAACATCCTGTCAAGCTCCCCCCCCCCCCCCCACAGATTTTCGAACATAACACACCAAATCCAAGACCTTCTACCTATGTACCAGCACATCTTGTACTGCAACTCTTTGGTTCCATGGCGGCTGCCATTACGTTGGTAACACTGGTGAGATTGCACATGAGAATCCTACAATGGCTCCTTTCTACACAATGGTCATTGCTAATTTACCCACTTGAGCACATGATACATCTTTCAAACTGTTGCAAGGAAGAAATGTTATGGTGGATGAACTCACAAACAAATCTTTGGTGTCGACCAGCCTGTCTTCCCCAGCCCACAGCCACGGTGACCACAGACGCTTCCCTGTTAGGGTGGAGGGAGGCATTTCCAGGGAAAGACTGTCCAAGGCACCTGGTCCACCATGGAGGCCAATTTGCACATAAATGTCCTGGAACTGAGGGCAGTTCATGTGATTTGCAATTTTTGTCATGGCAAACCTTACTTCTAGTAGCACTTACCTCAGTGGGAAGAGTGTCTGAGTTGCAGGCGTTGAGTGTCAAGAGTCCTTACTTGATCTTCCACATGGATAGGGTGTCCCTTCGTACTGACCCATCTTTTTTTCCATTAATCAGTCTGTTGACCTGCCGGTTTTCTTCCCTCAGCATTCTAACAAAGGGGAGTACCTTTTGCACACCCTTGATGTACATTGGCAGCTTCATTGTTATTTGGACAGGACTAAATCTTTCAGGAAAACAAATCAGTTGTTTGTTGCCTTTGCAGGACCCAGATTGGGTAAACCTGTTTCCAAAGTGACTTTATCCTCCTGGCTTAGAAACGTCATTACCTTTATCTACCAACAGAATAAGCTATCCTTGCCGTCCAGAATAAAGGCTCATTCTACCAGTCCTATGGCTACTTTTATAGCATTTAATTCCAGAGCCTCTATGGATGATATCTGCGCAGCAGCCACTCGGGCAAGACCTCATACCTTTATATCTCATTACAAATTGGATTTGGCCTCCAGAGTGAGCATCTTTTGGTTCTGTGGTGCTCAGGAATATCATTCCTTAGGGTCACCCAGGACTCAAGTAGCTGGGGACTTGGTCCTATTTGTAATGAATGAACAAAGATTTACAACATCAGATAAAGAAGTTATGTCTTACCATACCATTCCATCTGTGTTGTAGATCTTTGTTCATTCATTACTTCCTGCCCTCCTTCCCCCTGCCTGGACTCCTGGTGGACTTTAGGAACTCCTGGTTAGGGTATTTGCTCAGAAAGAGCCTCTTACTATTTTTTTTCTATTACTACATCTATTATCTAAGGGCGGGCAAACTCATTCTAAAGTAACTAAGAGAGGGGCATTATGGGTAGATCTTAGCTGAGAGTTTTTGGCTGGCGCGAGCTTGGAAATGGCCATATCAGTTCCGAGGATGGAACCGAGGTCCTAATGGTAATGAATGAACAAAGACCTACAACACAAATGGAACGTTATGGTAAGACATAACTTCTTTTTTACGTGGTGCATATGCTCGACTCATAAATATTAAGTAGGTCCAAAGGTCGACGCAGCAACATCGACAATGTTCTGTCATTATTAATGTTGATAGCTGCCATTGCCAACCATGCTTCATGTCCCTGCCTTGTGTACATCCTTATTAACTGACAGACAGTTGGACGTCGACATTCCGACAGTCACGCCTACCATCTTCGAGGAGGTGCCTATCGTGTAACTGACTTTAAACAATTTGATTGTAAATCCAGCATGACTGTAGAAGTTCCTCCTGCAAAATTGCGATTTGAAAGGAGTGCAGTTTTGTACTCAGTGTTTGCACTTGCTTTATATTATTTCTAAATAGTTATATCAGCGTGATAGTTTAATTCTTAACCTTTCCATAAACACATAAGAAAGTAGTTTAGACATCCTCATTAAAAAAGATCTACACCATACAAAATGACACATACTACTAACACACACACACACACTCGAAGTAACCAGCATTTGGCTTAGTGCATTACATTCTTCAGTTTAGTTACTGATTTACAATCAAACATTTTGATTGACTGTTGCAATTATCCTGATTCCATGTAAAACAATACTGGATAAGTAATGTTTTAAATAAAAAACATTTTCAACCATTCTTGGGTACCCTGATTACTTCAGAAATGCTGGAGTAGTAGATGTTCATCGTGTTTCACTGTTGCAGTCGTTACACTTGGGTTATCCTGCTGGCAGGTTACCCGCAGTCAGCCCGAATTCCAAAGTCCTGGTCTGGCGTTGCTTGCTGTCGCCTCTTCCCTGACGTCAGTGCACCAGCTGAATATAAGATGCAGCCGACGCCATTTTTTTCAGTCTTTCTTGCCGTGCGGTGCCCGAAGCAAAAGCAGTTCACAAGTGCCGGTCGGCCGACTCCTGAGATTTTCGAAATTGAATTTCAGATCCGAAGTCTTCAATAAAGCTGAGTACCCCGTTGGAGAAACTTTTTCTTGCTCCTGACCGATGTCAGTAAAAGTTAACAATTGTATTTCTTGTGGGAAGCTAAGGATTTTCATTCTTACTGTATTCCTTGCCTAGGCCCTGACCACGACGTTGCTAGTTGTCGGTTTTGTGCTAGATTTAACCAACGCACTATTAAGCGTTGGTTTGATTTTGCTTTACATTACTTTGGCCGAAGGTTTAACTATATAATGCCGTCAGAACAACCGACGACCGGAGTTCATAAAAAGCGCAAGGAAAAAGAAAAGGACAGGCATCTGAGGTCCAAAACCGACGAATCCTCTTCTAGGCCAGTCGCCGGTTCTCAGTGAGGTGCTTTCGCAGCCCCTGACACCCGCTACCTCAGAGCCACAGGCCGCCTCCGACTCCCACGTGGA
The DNA here is from genome assembly GCF_019279795.1 of Protopterus annectens. Classification (NCBI taxonomy): domain Eukaryota; kingdom Metazoa; phylum Chordata; order Ceratodontiformes; family Protopteridae; genus Protopterus; species Protopterus annectens. The sequence goes on along the minus strand of NC_056740.1, from coordinate 396,645,641 downwards.
GACAACTAGACCTCTGGAAACTCAAAGTATTGGGCCTACAGAAACTATTCCCTCAGATGGGTCTGGAGCCACTGAGCAGGCATCGGCTTCTCAGGGTGTTTTCAGACCTACACAGCTTACTATGAAGACCACTTCAGCAGCCAAGGCAAAGTCTAAACCACCTTTAAAGACAAAGAAACAAGTACAGCATTCTCCTGGACAGTCCATCCATGCCTAAGAAACAGATGCTTAAAATGGCCGAGGACCTAATTACTTTGATCAGGGGTTCCCATCCCCCTCCTGATAAAAGGCCTAGGCAAGACACTGACTATGATTCCTCTGACCAGGTTTCTATTTCTTTTCCTCTTCAGAACAGTAATATTCTCTTCCTCCCTATGAGGACTCTGATGCTGAAGAATCTATCCCTTCAGCCTCTCCTCCTGAGGACTACTCTTTTGTGGAAACCCTGCACACCATGAGGGAGCATTTCCACTGGGAGAGCAAGATTATTCAGAATCCAAGAAAAGGCTCAGAGACTTTCTTTTATTGCCTCAACACAGAACTCTTGCTATTCCTCCTGTGCTAAACATTGTAGATGATGTATTTTCTGAGTCCAGTCTGTCTCCTGATTCTTTACCCCCTGCACCAGTTAAGCCAGATAGGTACTATAGGGTTCCAGATTCACATAAATTTCTTTATAAAAACCCTGCTGCTGACCCAGAAACTATATCTCAGGGTCCCAAAGGGGTCAAGGCTTCCACTGCAAAAAACCCTGTTCCCTCTGATAGGGATTCTAGAGCACTGGACAGATGGGGGAAAAAAGTTTACACCTCTGCTACTTTAGCTGTAAGGGCTTTAAACTTCCAGTTTCACATGCTTAAATATCAGCAATACCTAATGTCTCTGCTGAAACAGAAAATGCTGACAAACTCTGAATGTTCTGAAAACAAGGAAATGCAGGATTTATTGCATGCAGCTGAACAAGTGGGAAAGCATACTTTGCAATGTGGCTTTGATTCACTAGAGGCTTCTTGCAGGGCCACAGTTACAGGCTCTGTCATTCAAAGGCATGCTTGGTTAAAGGAACAGAATCTGCCCGATCATGTTAAAGCAAAATTATTGGATGCTCCATTACAGCATGATAATTTGTTTGGTGTTAAGGCAGAAGAGGTGCTAAAGACAATGGAGGATAAAGCAAAATCAATGCAGACAGTAAAGGATTTTTTACAGGTTCAGCCACCCAGATTTAACAGGAACTGGCCTTCTAAAAATTGGTCCTTTCCAGTGTCAGACAGGCCACAAAGAGGTAGGTACAGATGCCCTAGAGGCAGATCTCAGCCCCAAGGCTCATACAGGCCTAAACAATGGGGTGATTCAACCTCCAAAGGCGGAGAAGACAAATCACAACCATATAGGAAACAGTCCCAATGACTTCCCACTACCAATGCCAAGCACTTACTTTTTGGCAGCACCCTTAGGGGGAAAACTAGCACTTTTCTCACAAAATTGGCACATGATCACCCAGGACAAATGGGTACTGAATATTGTTTCTCAGGGCTACAGGTTCCACTTTTACACCCTCCCAAGGGCAAAAGGTATGCCAGACCTGACACACAATCAATGGGCAGAGGCACAAAAGCAAATTTCATCTCTCATGGACATGAGGGCTATTCAAAGAGTACCACAGCAAGAGCAGAGGCAAGGATTTTACTCAAGATTTTTCTTGGTACCCAGAAAGGACAAAGCCTGGAGACCAATACTGGACTTGTCTACTCTAAATACTTTTCTGGATGTTCCATAATTCAAAATGTTGACACTGCAGCAACTTCTACCCATGCTGGGCAAGAAGGCTTGGCTCGTAACTTTGGGCCTCAAAGAGGCATACCTGCATGTCCCAATCAGACAATCTTGCATAAGATACCTCAGATTCATTGCAGTCTCAATGCACTACCAATTCTCTGCACTGCCCTTTGGCTTATCTACTGAGCCCAGGGTCTTCACAAAATGCCTGGCACCAGTAATTGCATTTTGCAGACAAAAAGGAATTCAAATATATCCCTACTTGGACGACTGCCTTATTCAAGCAGAGAGCAAGGACATTCTACTAAAGCATCTGGCGTTTGTAAAAAGATTACTAATTTGCCTAGGGTACACAGTAAACGAAAAGAAATCAAAACTAGTGCCCTGTCAAGAGATAATATTCCTGGGTGCAAGCTTAAATACAACTGCCCAGATGGCTTATCTCACGCCAGACAAACAAAGGCAACTGACTCATTACTTTCAAATGATGGCAACAAAAACCCAGTTACCTGCAAGAAAAATTCTGCAGGCTTTGGGCTTCATGGCATCCTGCATTCTGCTAATTCATATGCAAGACTGCCTATGAGGAAGCTACAATGGTATCTAAAAAGTGTTTGGACTCAACATTGCCACAACCTGGAAACAATAATTACTCTCATTCCCTGCCTGCAACAAGAGTTTCGATGGTGGGCACTGGCCTGTCACAACAAGGGACAGCCATTCACTTTACCCACAGCCAGGCAGACACTAACAACAGATGCATCGGATTATGCCTGGGGGGCACACATGGCAGGAAAATGTATTCAGGGCACGTGGCCCACAAGCCAAATGCATCTTCACATCAATCAAAAAGAGATGCTAGCTGTACAGAATGCCCTGACAGCCTTCAAGGATCTACTCCATCCAGGACAACTATTGCTAAAGACGGACAATACTACAGTCATGTGGTACATAAACAAGCAAGGGGGCACACATTCCTACCCACTCTGCAGGCAAGCCATGACTTTATGGAACACAGCATTGACCTATCAAGTGCATCTGCAGGCACAATTCCTGCCAGGAAAGACAAATACTCTGGCAGACAAACTAAGCAGAAACCTCATGGACCCTCATGAGTGGAAACTAGATCCACAAGTCTTCAACATGATAACAAGGAAATGGGGATGCCCAGACATAGATCTGTTTGCCTCCCCTCACAACTGCCAACTACAGAGATTCTGCACAAGGACTTATCACACACAAGCATGGAAGGTGGATGCTCTATCATTCAGCTGGAAAAGCCTGACAGTTTCCGCCACTGCCTCTCCTCCCCAAGGTACTCCTAAAGGTCAGACAAGAAAAGCCAAAAATGATTCTGATTGCCCCAGACTGGCCACACCAGCACTGGTATCCAATCCTAAAGAGCTTGTCTCAAGGCCCATCCTGGACTTTACCTCAAATTCCTCATCTTCTGACCCAACAAAACAATCAGATCCTGCACAGTCAACTCAGAACCTTAAATCTGGCTGCATGGCGAATAATGTAACCACTCAGAACACACCTCTCTCTAAAGCATTATGGATGTCATTTTGGAAGCCAGGAGGCCCAGCACCAGAAAATCTTATGCAGAAAAATGGAAGAGATTCTGTGCTTGGAATCAGGCACAAGGAATTGAACCGCTTGTTCCAAATATTCCTCAGATTTTACATTACCTAACTGAGATGCTGGACAAAGGCCTATCCTTCTCATCAATTAAGATCCATGCCTCTGCCATTTCAGCTCATTACAATACGGAACCTCCTATTTGTTCACATCCTCTGCCAAGGCAGTACCTCAGAGGGGCCAAAAACATAAGACCCCCAAAGAGAGCACTGATACCTACATGGGACCTCAACTTTGTCCTGGAAAAGCTCACACTGCCTCCTTCTGAGCCAGCCAATACAGCTGAGATAAAATTCTTATCATGGAAAACAGCTCTGCTCCTAGCAATAACTTCAGCAAGAAGAGTCTCAGAGTTACAGGCATTAATGGCAGTGGAACCTTTTATCATTTTCCATCCGAACAGGGATTCTCTAAGGACAAACCCAAAATTTATGCCAAAGGTAGTATCCAGTGTGGCTCTTAACCAAACCATTCATTTGCCTACTTTTTATCCAAATCCCCAGAATAAAGGGGAGAGACGTCTGCATTCTTTGGACATACACAGGCAGCTACGCTTCTACTTGGACAAAACTAAAGCTTTCAGAAAGACTGAGCAACTTTTAGTGGCATATGCTGCAGGATCACAAGGAAAGGCTATCTCAAAGCAGACTATTTCAAAATGGATAGGACACTGCATTTGTTTCTGCTATGCACAGCATGGCAAATCAGTGCCTAAGGGCATTAAGCCACATTTGACCAGGGCAGCAGCCACATCAGCAGCCTTTCTCAGAGGAGTACCAACCAAGGAAATTTTGGAGGCTGCAACTTGGGAGTTCAGTGCACACTTTTACCAAGCACCATCACTTACCTCTTTACTCTAAATCCAGAGCAGGCTTTGCCACTGCAGTTCTGCAGGGCCTCATAGCCACTCCTAATTCTATTTAGACCCAGCCGCCCAACCTCAGTTTTGGGATTCAACCCAAGTGTAATGACTGCAACAGTGAAACACGATGAACATAGTACAGTTGTGTACCTACCATAAATGTAGATGTTCGAGTGTATTCACTGTTGCAGTCCAGGTTACCCACCCACCATCCCCCTTTCTTTGCTGGGACTTATCTGTACTTCTCTATTCTATACAACCTATGTGGTGTATTTGCTTGTAGATGAAGGTATTGTTTATTTTAGTGTATGTTTTTTATAAGCATTGTTTTTAGCCTACCCTTTTGGGGGCACCTGACATCTGGGGCAAGAAAAACTGAAGAAAATGGCGTCTGCTGCATCTTATATTCCCCTGGCGCACTGACGTCAGGGAAGAGGCGACAGCAACCGACGCCGGACCAGGACTTTGGACTTCGGGCCGACTGCGGATAGCCTGCCAGCAGGATAACCCAAGTGTAATGACTGCAACAGTGAATACACTCGAACATCTACATTTATGGTAGGTACACAACTGTACTTTTGCATACATTATTTAATTCATATTGGGAAAGCTAAACTACTTTTCTGAGGTGAATTGTATGGTGTCTTTGTCATTTTTTCATCGCTATTCCCGCTCCTGATTACATATAAACCTTTTTTTACCTTTGGAGTTTGTGTAGTTTGAGTCTGAATGGGTACTTTTGTAATTTGGTGTAACTTGGTGTGTTTATTACCCGAGATGTTTATCTGAATTTTTGGATGTTAATGACTACTTAGATTTATTATGATTCAATAAATCCTTTCATCTTTTTTTTGTTTGAAAGCTTATGTAGTTTCTTGTCGACTGATTTTTATCGCAGTTTACTCAATATTCATTAATATCAGTTTTAGATTGCTGTCCATGTTTGTCCTGAAAACCATCCTTGGACCATCAGGTTTACAAAAAATGCATTCAGTGATAAATAAACAAGTGACTAGCATTACGTTGTTTTTACAAATATGTAGTGTTGGCAGTATGTGAATCTTTAATAAGCAAAGATTAGATTAGCCGCCTTCTGCAGTTTATTTATGAATTTATAGATTTATACCAGCTGTAGAAAGTGTTAAAGGTGGTATTTATATAAGCCGTGTTTCTTTTTTGGACATAGACTGTTTTGTGTTCCTTTAAGATTTCATGTTAACCTGCAGATGTATTTTGTCATCCATTTTTATTTTGCCTTTATCAAAAGAATTCAAGTGCAAATCATTATTCAGTTCTTAACAGGTGCTCTCTTATAGCAGCAGTTGAGCCCAAGATCAGAAAAAGAAAACGCACCAACAGTGTCAAAGCATTTCTTTTTAAATGCAAAAGTAATTCTCCATGTGAAAGATATGCTGAATAGTTTTTCACTTACTGTAAGTTTGAAACTTTTTTCGTGCTTCAAAGTCATTTTCCCTTGAGAAGGCACGCTGTGTTGTGGGATGCAGGCTATCCTTTTATGTACTAGGGTAGGGACCTGTCTCATGACACAGAGCATGAGATTATTTTTGGTTTGACACTTGCTTCCTGCAGTCTTCCCTTTTCTGTTGCAATTTCCAGCATTTTTTTTCAAATCAGTGTCTACAATAGTAGAAGATGTTTTAGTTGTGACCTTCTTTCTGCCTAGACCCCTCTTGGCACACCTGAGGAGTTCATTCTTTCTGCATTAGATTAAACATGATTTGTACTTAATTTAGTTTTTCTTTTATTTTTTTGTTTTTCTTTTGTGGCTATATCCATTAATATGTATTTCCAAGTTTCTTATCTTCCCCTACTGGGATCCTGTCTAACAGTTACCATCTGGTCAATACAGTGTAAGACCTTCTGGTGGATTGTTTAATATATATGCATTTTCAGATGTTCTCTTAGTTTGTATTGTAGTGAAAAAAGGACTTGTAGTCTGAATGGGTCCTTCTCGGGAATGCTGACATTACTTATACATTTATTTGCCTTATCAAGTTGCATGTTATTTTTGATTGAAAAAGAAACTTATTTGTGAGACTGACTGTGCCATATTTAGGGTGTAGTAAATTTGGTGTAGTTTGTGGGTGCTGTGTAAAAGGGATTAAGTAGTAGAATTCAAAATCAGAATTTATTTATTTGCTAATACAAAATAGAAAACAGTAAGTTAATCAAGCTGTCAAGACACTCTGTAGAATAGCAGTTGGTTTGATGTTCTGTTTTCATGAGGAAACTGATCAAATGCACTCTATTATGTATGGCTTTGACTGAAAGCAGGACGTTTGAATATTTTTATGTCTGGTAAATTCACTGGGGTGGTAATGTATATGGTTGTGGGCTAGGGTTTGATAATATAGCAATAACTCACGCCTGGGTGTGGGTAATGCTGGATTTACCCACAGTTGGTGTGGTTTGGTCGCCCTCGTGACCAAACAAAGCCAACCCTGGGTAAATCCAGCATTACCCACACCCAGAAGTGGGTTATTGCTATTATACAATGACATTATTTAAGAAAAAAAAATTTACTTTTCTTAAATAATGGCTTTGTATAATGCCTCCTTGCTGCCCTTCTGCAGCTGTCTGGTATTCTGCGGCAGTTCTGATGTACTGCGCATGCGTATGCTTATGCAGTACATCAGAGCTGTGGGTGGAAGCAACGGAGAAAGCAAGATCTCAGTTGCTTTTTACAAAATGTTTCGATATGTTAAATGGGTTTAACATAGCGAGACAGCTTTAAAAAAAAGCAACGGAGAAAGGAAGATCTCCTTTACTTTTTTTAAAGCTGTCTTGCTATGTTAAACTCATTTAACATAGTGAGACAGTGTGTAAAAAGCAACGGAGAGCTTGCGTTCTCCGTTGCTGTAAAAAAAAAGTTATAGTAATGGAAAAAGTCCGGGCGACAGGACCTTTTTCCATTACTATAACTCAGATTTACAACGTGCACACTGCCAATCAGCGTGCATGTTTTTGAATATTAATGTGGGGTCGTTGTATAATGGAATAGTTATAGTGGTGTTTCTGCATGTGTGTGTGTTTAAGGGCTACGTAAGGAGGTAGAGTCAGTGTTGTGTATGTGTGCAGCTGTTTGTGGGTTTAGGCTAGTGTAAGGGTTTGGTAAAGGGATAGCTTTTTGATGCGTGTCTGTGAATGTTTTGGAGTGCGTGACTGAGTTTCTTGAATGCAGTTTCGTTGACACCATTCTGATCAATGTTTGAGTGTTTGTGGGTTAGCATTAGGGCTGGATTAAGGACTGGGTTAGAGAACTGATTTTCTGTTGTGTGTGTACATGTGAGTGTTTGTTAGGGAAGGGGATTCTGTAGGTTAGCAGGTGGAAATTAGAGCTAGAGGCAGGGGCCACTGCCAGGTTGAGGGTTAGTATGCTTGATTAAAATGAGGTAAGGTAGAAAGCTCCCAACCACCTTACTTATGTGTGCCAATCCTAAACTTAACCCTAAGCCTGTACATTAATTTATTAAACTGTCTTTCACTAGCAGTACCACTATTTAGATAGATTTGGTCTGAATTCATTTTTAGGGCTTGGGTTTAAGGGATTTTCTTTTTCTGATCAATTGGTTTTCAACGCTGTTTTTGTTCAGGTAAGTTTGTTTTCAAAAGTGCCAGCAATAATAAGTTTTCCTTTGATGTGGTGTCATATAACTGTCAGTAAATATTACAGTTCGGGTTATACAAGAAGTTACTTAACTATTCAACAAAACTACATAAAAGTTGGGTCTATATTATATAATCAAAGTTTTATAACTTCGAATACCATATGATCGACACCATATGGTCAAAGTTATAAAACTTCAAATATGTATGAAAAAAAATTTTAAAAAGTTACCTGACACTTAATAGCAGGGGGGCAAGCCCCCCTGCACCCCCCACGTGGAGGCTGCAGGGGGGCTTGCCCCCCCTGCTTATAACCCTTAGTTTTGTGTTTATTCGTTTGATTTTTTTTTTATATATTCAGTTTTATAACTTCGACCATATGATGTCGATCATATGGTATTTAAAGTTATAAAACATGGATTATATAATATTGACCCATAAAAGTTACATAGACAAAGAAAGTTAAGTGTATTCACTTCTTGATCTGATTTTAAATTAATTTTAACAGTCTGTATCTGCGTTAGCTAAGACTTTAAGCCCATATTAGTAATTCTAATACATGGATGCACTGTATTTTGCTGTGTAAGTGGTTTGTTGTTATTAAACCCTAGTTTAATTCTTATGTACTGACTGCATGTCAGGCTAGTTCAGGACTTGTCTTTGCATTAAGGCAGTTCCAGGCCAGTCAGCTCAGAGCTAAGGGTCTAATTGTTTTTCCTCCCATACTCCCTGTTGCATTGTGTTCTTAAACCCAGTGTATCTGCTGTTGCCTGCCCCTTATGATAATTTGACAACATAAGTCCCTCTCTCTCCCTGTTTATTGGCTGTTGGCAGTTAAGCACACAAGTATCTCTCATCAAACTACTTATAAGACTAAGAGACCTTTGATAAAATTGCTTAATATTGTGTACTAATACTGAGTGCACTGATTTTACTATCAAATTAGTACGTTTTTTTTTTTTTTTTACTCGAATTAGTTTACTGGTTATTGCTGGTAGTAGAAGGTGGACATGGGAGACGGGTGCTGACTGATGTTTCTTTTTTGGGGATAAACTCTTGGCTAGACTTGTAAGGGCCCCAGGGCCATTAGCCTACTAACCTCCTTTGATCCAGGCTAGTTGTTTTGTATAGATCTTTAACTACTTGGTACCAAGTCCACCCAAACATGATTCTAAAACCAAACTCCAAACAGTTAGTTACCCCTGCCCCCAGAGTCATTCCTGTCAGTATCATGGACCAGCACTTCCCACAACCGGATTGAGATGGGTATCCTGAGACAGTTGGAATTGTCTTATGGTATCTGGTGATCATCTATTACTCAAACAGAATAACACTGTGTGTGAGAGATGTACATATATAATATCCTTGGAGGCAAAAATATTGCACACAGTAAACTCGGACACCAAAATCGTCAGTAGTACACCACGCATCACACCTCTCAAAAGCCATCACAGTAGACATAATCTATCCCATCACAGTACACATAATCTGTCATATGCTGAGGTTCTAAATATCAACTTGCCTAAACCTCAAATTATTATTATTTTATTATTTACATTTGTTGACCGGGAAAATCTGACTGGACACAGGCCCTTTTTTAGTGGAGGTTTGGGGAGAAAAGCTCCTCAATAAAAACAACAATTAAAAACAGCAATTAATTACATGTTACAAGTATAGGTAGGTTTTGTTTAACAATAGTAGTAAACAGTTATCATTCAAAAATTAAATTAAGTATTTAGTTAAATGGTACAGCACTTATATCATTGGTGCCATAAAGACTAGCAAGTATTTTAATAGCTGAGCTAGCAGCTATTACCCCTTGAATAACAGTGGCTAAGATTGGAGCTGAAGTATAGGTTTACAAGCAATATATTTGGCTGCAATCCAAGGTAGTTAGAGGGGTGGAAGAAAAGGATTATAGAGGTTGGGATAGAGATGTTAGACAGATTTATTACAGGGGCATGTCCAGTGCTCTTTTAGATGAGATTTTAGAGCAGCTTTGAAGTTAGTGCGTGATGACACAGAAGTTATAGTGTGAGGAAGGGTATTCTATAATTTTGCTATGGGGTAGGAGAAGAGAGCTTCTCCAGCAGAGTTCCTGGTTTTAGTTACCTGTAATTGATTTTTGTTGCTGGAGTGTAGTGGTCTGGTGGTATGATAGGGCTGGAGTAGATTTTGGAGGGAGGGGACTTTTAGAGGATGATTTAGTAGCTTGTGGGCGAGTGAGAGTTGGTACCATTGAAGGAGGTGAGGGAGTTCTAGCCAGCCTAGTTCAGTAAGTGAGGTGCAGTGGTGGCTACGGTAGTTTGCGCCAGTGGCAAACCTTGCTATTTTGTTGTAGCAAGCTTCAAGTTTACCTAACTCACTTTGCCTTAGGTTGGTAAATATTGGGGAAGCATAGAGTAGGGTGGAGATAAGGTGGCTATTTGCAACTGAAATCTTGGCTGTTTTGGTGAGGAATTGCTTATTTCTGTATAAAGCTCCTAGTTTTTTGTGTACTTTTTTATGGTTAATGAGATGTGGATGTCAAACTTGAGGTTATTGTCAATTTCAAATCCAAGTGGTTTGGTGTGGTCTGTTGGGGGGTAATGGTGTTATCATTGGCTTTAATATTAAATTGGTGGGTGTTTAGATTGTGTTTGGTGGGTTGGAAGATGAGGAGTTTTGTTTTGTTTTGGTTAAGTATTAATTGTGCAGCTGAAAGCCAAGTTTCTACTGAGGAAAAGGCTTCCTGTGTGGTTCAGGTAGGGAGTGGGCTGAGCAGGTGATGGTAGAATCATCTGCGTTCTGTATGAGAGTGGCCTGTTTGGAAGCAAGGGGTAGATTATTAGTGAATATGGAGAAGAGTAAGGGTCCGGGATGGATCCTTGGGGAACACCTACTGAGACAGGGAGGTGAGGGGATTTATCATTATGCCAAACAACGGATTGATGGCTATCAGTCAGGTAGCTCTGGAACCAGTTTGTGACAGATTGAGAGAAGGATAGAGTATTGAGGACAGTGATGAGTTGTTTATGAGAGACCATGTTGAATGCTTTAGATAGATCTAGGAAAGTTGCAGAGATGAAATAATTGTTTTTATGTTGAAGGATTGTATTGAAAGCAAGTAAGGCAGTGGTTGCGCTGTGGTATGGTCGGAAACCATGCTCTGTGTTAGATAGGAGGTTGTTAGCAAGGAGGTAGTTTAGAACTTGAAAATGAATGCATTTCTCAAGTATTTTTGATAGAGGTGACAGAACTGCTGTGGGCCGGTAGTTGGTGAATTCTGTGGAGGGCCCACCTTTGTGGAGGGAGATAATGTGGGATATTTTTCATTGTGAAGGGACATAGCTTTCAGATAAAGATCGGTTAATCAGGATTGCAACTGAGTAGGCTAGGGCTTCAGCTGCAGTTTTAAGGTACTCAGCTGGGATGTTGTCAGCTGTTAGTTTTGTGGGCTTTAGTTTCGATAAGAGTTTTTTATGTTGGAGGTAGGATAGGAGAGAAAGCGAATGCAGTGGGCAGGTTACTAGGTGTAGTTGGAGGGGGTAGGGGAGAGGGGTTGTGTTGTTTTGCTAGTGATAGAACGGTTTGTGTGAAGTGAGTGTTGAAAGAGGTGTCAATGTTTTCAGAGGAGTTCGTTTTGTTTGGTGGAGGGGTTCCAACTTTTCCTGGGTGGAGGATGGAGTTGATGGTTGACCAGAATTGTTTAGGGTTGTTTTGGGTGGAGTTCAGGGCAGACTGGTAATATAGGATTTTGTCCTGTTTTATTAATTTTTTGACTTTTTTTACGTAATTGACAGGAGGTTTTATCTTGCGCCAATGATTCCAGGCTCTATCTTAGTTTTTCATTTCTGATCTAGTGGCTTTTTGTATCCATGGGGAGGACTGGGCTTTAACTCTAGTAAATCTTGTGGGCGCATGGGTGTTTAGGACTTTAAGGAAGGTGGTATTGAAAAATTCCCTCCAAAAACAAAACACAGGTCCAAAGCATACCCAACATACTAAGCCTACCTCCTCACATAGCACAAGGAGTCCCATAGTCACAGATGCTGAGCCCTTAAGGCAGGCATCGACCCAACCAAGCATTCTTGTTATAGGTGACTCGATTGCAAGGCACACGGATGTGGCTCTAAACAGGCTGAGCTTGGAAAGAGAGTCAGTTAGTTGCTTGTCTGGTGCCAGAATCTGCCAGATTATGTGTGCACTTAAGTCCTTGAATAGCAAGTACCGCTATGACATGGTCATATTTCATGTCAGTGACTTGAGTTGTACCATCCTGGATTATATGAAGAGATAGATGATAAAGCTCTCGGATTATGTATCCAATTCAGGTATGAACCTAGTAATGAGCAGCGTATTCTACCTTTTCGAAGGATGAATGCCGCACTATGTGCAAAAAGTAACTTACATTTATTTATTTATTTATTTTATTTTGCATTTGTTGACCGGGCTAGTCTAACTGGAATAAAATCCATTTTCAGTAGAGGCCCGGGGAGAAAAGCTCCAACACAGATAATTTTATACAGTAAAAAATAATCACAAGTTCAAGGAAGTATAACAGTAGTAAAATAGCTCTAAGCAGTTATAGCCATACACAGACACAATATATGACTGTAATAACTGTCTCAAATTCAAAGAATTATAATGGTAGTTAAAAAGGGTCTAAACAGATTACAGACATGCAGATGAGGTACAGTTGTCATTACAAGCATACCTAGCTCATGCTTAGGTGATATGCAATGCAATACATATAAAAACAAATTAGTAGTTTTCAATTGGAAGCAGGATAAAAAAGTATATACAGTTGATAAATTATACAAATGTATCATATGATACAGTGAAATAAAGATATATAGGAAGCAGCAAGAGGATGTAAGTAGGTAGAATATACTCTTGTTAGGAGCAGAGAAGACAGTTAGTCAGGGTTAGTACAAGGACATCAACAGCTGGCCTAGTTTTTTGTGTCATTTGGAGGGGAGGTGTAATATTGCTCAGTCTGTGATGATATGAACGGCAGACCATGCTGCTTTGCCAGGGATGTCCTGCATCTGTCCCGTCTAGGGTATTGATTATTGGCAAAGACATTGTTCACCCCCATAGTGCCTTTTTAAGGCAGTTTCCAACCTGTTAATTCTAACAAGATAAAGCAAGCAAAGAAAAATGTTGATCAATGCTAGGAGCCTAAACAAGAACGTCTACTCCCTTCAATCCCGTCTCACCCTGGAGGACTGTGTAGTGACTGAGACATGGTTTAAAATGGTGGAAGGTACTCCCTGAACCAGCTAGTCAGTACACCAAGTGGAATGCAACCATACCGGATCTGATCCTCACTAATATGGGAGAGTGCTGCACACCCCCCACTGTAATGTCTTTTGTGGTAGGTCAGACCACAAAATAGTCTCCTTTGAAATAAAAATAAAACCTGGACCCCCAGCTAAACCTGGAGTATTCAGGAACTACTCTAAGGCTAACCTCCTGCTAAGTGATAACCTGGCGAAATTTCATGCCCCCTAAACCCTGAGAACACTGCTGCCTATACAGAACTGTTCATAGAAACCCTGTACGAGCATGTTAATAGTTGCACAGAGGTAGCTGTACCCACCAGGAAGAAGTACAGAACTAACTCAAAAAACAAGCCACCCTGGTGGAATTACAAAATCAATAGGCTGTATAACAGGAGGAAGAAAATCATGGCAAAAATTAGGAGGCGCCGCATTCAGTAAGATAAAAGCACCCTCATCAAACTAAACAAACAACTCAGAGGACAAATAAAGTGTACCAAAGCCAAATTTGAGGTAATTTTGGCCTCCCAGGCCAAGGACAACCACAAAGCATTCTTTAGCTATGTTCGCAACCTCAAAAGCAATACACAATTGTGTGCAGAGCTTGTTGTAAATGTCGCCACTTGTAATGAACCAGAAGATATAGCAAACCTCCTGGTTGATAAATTCAACTCCTACTTTACGTCTCTGTCTCCCCCTCAACCTTCCCTTAGGCAATACCATCAACTATAACTCCCCCTACTATCACTGGCTAACAGGTCCTTAATGCTCTCTCTAAGACCAAGAACACTGCATCAATGGGCCCAGACAATATCCCAGGATGCCTTCTAAATAGCATGAAACATGACCTATCAGGGCCTCTGGAATTACTATTTAACTGTAGCCTCCAAACAGGCTTCATGCCTTATGAATGGAAAACAGCAACAGTCATCCCTCTGAACAATGGTGGGCTTCTACAGACCCATAAGTCTCACTAGTCTTGTATGTAAAGCCAAGGAAAGAATTATCATGGAAATGATCAGTAGAGATATAATAAACATCCAGACTTTGGACCCAACCCACTTTGGTTTCGTTAAGGGCAAATCATGCCTATTCATCCTGGTGGACTTCTTTGAGACAGTAACCAAAGCAATGGATGAGGGGAAAAATGGTTCTCACTGCCTACCATGTTGACAAACTCAGTAGGTTAAATACAAAGTTGTATGTCACCTGGTGGATAGCCAACTATTCCTTGGGCCTCTCCTTTTGGCATTTACTTCTCTTTCTCAGAAGTAAAGACCAGTGTCAGTGGTCTCTGGCTGACTAAATTTGCAAATGACTGCAAATTAGGAGGAGTCATTGAATCCCAGACTGACACAAATGTTCTCCAGGAGGGGCTGACAAAGATAAACACGTGGTGTTAGAGCCATGGACTAAAACTAAATGCCAAGAAATGCATAATAGTTTCCTTTGGGAAGTCATCCATCCCTGGTAACTATCATATTGACAATACACCCCTTAGAGCTGACCCAGTAGTCAGGTACTTGGGGACACACACACATAGTAATCTAGCCTTTGACCAACACATGTCTACAGTAGTGAGGAAATCATTGTATGTTGTACAAATTATAAACAAAGGTATGTCATCTAAGTCCAAGAAAGTCATTGTTCCTCTGTATTCGGCATTCATCAGACCTATCATTAAGTACAATACCCCCTTTGGTATGTACCTAACCAGGCATATCCAACAATTGGAACATCCACAGAGGTTCCTCACTGTAAGTAAAATGTCCTATGCAGTCCACCAAAAGGCCCTATTCCTGTATTCTGTCTCTTGGGCATTGTCATACCCCCTCTGATGGACCTCCTGCATATCCACAAAACAAACAGCACCAGAATTACCCATTCTAAAGACTTAAACCTTGCCTGTGATATAAATAAGATCTGCTGGAGAGACAAGTATGTATCCCAGAGACTACCTCATCTATGGAACAGGCTCCTCATCCATGTGAAGCAGAGTGCCTCCCTAACCCAATTCAAGTACAGCTTGGACAATTGGAAGGGGAACAGGAAATTCGTCTCTGGTTTGGCACCTCTGTCTCTAATGGACACAAGCAACCTGTAAATGGTTCATCTCCCAGGCCCCTGCTTATACTTATCAAGGGTATCAGAACTTGTCAGAGATTTGGAATGCATGGCTAGGCTTAAAAAGGCCCTTGTGGTTGTTAGCCTAGTAAACACCCATGAACCAGCTGTGCGGGGCTATAACTTCTTCCATACCGTTTTAGACCAGCTACTGCACAAGAGGAACATTCATCCAGAAGAGCCTCGGCATCAAGGCTGGTAAAGCAGAATGACACATGAGAGCTTCTCTTTGCCCAAATAACTATCAGAAAGTTCTGGTACCATATATTAATTGGCTATAGAACTCCCTGTATGGCAAAAGAAAGCCACACCACCTGTCTACAGGAACTAGAATCACACACTATTAAACCCAATACCATTTTCCTAGGTGAGCTAAACTATCCAACTAGGGTGGCCTAATGGTTAAGGCATTTGCCTTACAAACACAAGGTGCAGGGTTTGAGTCTCACAAGGGATAACTGGCTAGGCTTAAAATGGCTCACAAGGGCTGTTAGCTTAGTACTAATCTATGAACCTATGAACTTACAGACTGGGAAACGTACACCACCGTTAGTGCACAAGCACAGAGATTTCTGGACTTTGGCAATACAAATGCCCTGGAACAATTAGTGAGAATACCTGCTATGGGGAATAACATCTTAGGGCTTGTCCTTACTAACATGGGAGCATCTTGTACCATCCCTTATGAACCTTAATCACTTGTTAGGTCTGACCATACAGCAGTCTCCTTTAAAATAAAACTGAAAACAGAAATCCCTTCCACCCAAGGTATCTTTTAGAAATTTCTTTAAGGAAAACTATGTACTCCTAAGTGATGCATTGAAAGTTTCAAATTCCCACCAAACCCAGTAAACTCTAGTAAATGTGCAGAAATGTCCACCACCACATTGTACCAACATGTAAACAGCTGCATCACATTGTACCAACGTATAAACAGCTGCACCACATTGGAACGAGTGCATGGCAAATTACAGAAACAAACCCACATGGTGTAACCATAACATTAACAAGCTTCATAATAAAAGGAAAATAATTTTGACCAAATGTAAAAAAAGTAATTCCCAGAATGTTATAGCTCTTGTCATTGAAATAAACCAATAACTCAGGAGCTTAATAAAATCAACCAAATACAAAAATAGCAAGCCAACCCAACCCAAAGACAATCACAAGGCATTTTTTAGTTATGTTTGTAATCTCAAAAGCACAGCACAGCAATACTCTGAGCTCATTGTGAATGATGTTACCTGCACTGACGCTGAAAATATAGTGGCCCTACTGGCTGATACATTGTTTCTAACTGTAACCCTCTCGCCCTTCCATCTGTCATAGGTTCATAGGAGGTTACTAGGCTAACGACCCTAGAGCCTTTGTAATCCTGGCCATATTAATCCCAAGTATCCCCATTTTTTTTTTTTGGGTAGTTCACCAAATAGATTTATGAACAGAGCAGGTCTGTGATCAACACCGCCTACCCCTGTCCATGAGGGACATAGGTGCCACCCTAGGGGCAAATTTGCAGTCTCCTATCCAATTGCCTAAGTTGTTTTTGAGTAGGGTCATTGAGGAGCTCTGTTTTACGTGAATAGGGAGTCTTTTCCAGTGAAGCGGCAGTCTATGGGAGACGTATCTCTCTGTCGAGCATGATCTGTTAATGTCACAGGCTGGGTTGAGATCCCTGGAGTGAGGGACTCTTCAGCCATTTAACTTGCAGATGTGCAGCATGTCCATTAGGGCAGGGTCAGAGACTGCCCGATAGGACATGTACAAGTCACCTCTCAGCAGCCTATAAGATAGAGTAAAATGACACTGTTTTCGGCCTGTCCATGCAGGTCATGGTTTGGAATCCCTGTATTTTCTTAGTGAGAAACCTCTGAGGTCTCTCCAGCTGCTGCAGATGTCTGGTGAGGTAATGCACAAGGGTCCATTACGCTTTGTTTAGTGGTCAGATAACACCGCTTGACCTGCATGCTATGCCCTTGCTTATGAGGTGCCCTACGTAGAAGGCTTTCCGTACCACTGTGGAAACTCCGTGGTCAAAGTTCAGATTGCTATCAACCTGTGTTCCCCAGTCTCGCACCACTGGGTTGGAACTCTGGGGGGGGGGGGGGTGTTGTTAATATTGTAATTTGCAGGGGATTCCATTTTGCCAAAGGGAATGATAATGCATTTTTTTGCTTTTAGTTTTAAACCATGGCTTTGGAACCAATCATTTGTTTGTGTTAGCCCTTCTTTTGTAGTATGTTGACATTGTTGGGGGACTCAGTGATTCCTCCCAGTTTGCAGTCATCAGAGAACTTTGTGAGCCAAAGGCCATCTGCTTTGTCCTGGACTTCTGAGAAATAGATGGCAAACAGTAAGGTACCCAGCACAGACCCCTGCAATACTCCACTGGTGACTGGTCTACTGGTGGAGGTGGAGTCACCAATTTTGACAGTGTTGGTTCTATCGGTGAACCAGTTTCCTACCTGTCTAGTAACGTACTGGTTAATCCCTAAGTGGGAGAGTTTCTCAATGATGCCAGAATGGGTAATTGTGTCGAAAGCCTCGGCAATGTCTAGATAGGCTGTGTGGACTGTCTTACCTTCGTCTTTGACTGTGGTGACATTCTCAAAGAAATGTACCAGGTTTAATAAGCATGATCTACCTTTAACAAAGACAAACTGGGTTGGGTCCAGAGTTTGGAGGTTGCCTATTGTCCATCAAGATGTACCTTAAACTGGTTCACCTCCAGCTGTCACACAAGACTAATTCCTAAAAGTGCTATCTAAAGCTAAAAATACTGCATTGATGGGGCCTGACTATATCCCTGGACGCATCTTAAATACCATGAAGCACTATTTAGCCACACCCGTAAGATTATTATTTGAATTATAGCCTCCATACAGATTTTGTACCGAGTGAATAGAGAACAGTTGTAGTCATCCCCCTACATGAGGGAGGCCCTTCCACACACCTAGGTAATTACAGACCCATAGGTCTGATCAGCCTCATATGCAAAGCCATGGAATTACTTATCATGGAAATAATCAATCAGGACATAGGAAACATCAAAACACTGGCCCTGTCTCAGTTTGGATCAAGGGCAGGTCATGCTTACTCAACCTGATGGATTTTTTTGCAAAGGTCACCAAAGCAATGGATGAAGACAGAATGGTACATACCACATACCTCTATCTGTACAAAGTTTTTGACAAAATTCTCCACTCAGACATAGTAGAAAAGCTTAATAAACGGTGTCACTGCTGGATTGCCAGCTGGCTCACAGATAGGATGCACATAATCAAAATAGGTGAAGTTACTTACACAAAGAGACCAGTCACCAGTGGAGACTCCCAGGATTCTTTGCTGGGACCTCTCCTGTTTTGGTATCTGATTTTCTGAAGGAAAAGCCAGTACCAAAGGTCTGTGGCTGGCTAAGTTTGCAGATGACTGCAAGCTAGGAACAGTCATTAAATCCCCAAATAATTTAGCCATCCTGCAGTAGGGTTTGTCCCAAATAAATAACTGGTGACAAACTCATGGACTGAAACTAAATGCCAAAACGTGCATTATTGTATCCTTAGGGAAGCCATCTACCCCAGGGAACTACCACATTGACATTATAAACCTAAGAGTTGACCCAGTTGTTCAAGGTTTGGAAAGTTATTTCCCAGTAACTTAACTTTTGACCAACATGTGTCTATTGCTATAAAGACGTTCTTTTAGATTGCATAGCTTATAAACAAATTGATTGTGTCTATAGCTTTACTCAGCCCTCATAAGACCAGTCATTGAATATAATGTCCCCTTTGGCATGTATCTGGCCAAACAGATGTAACAATTGGAATATCTGCAGAGGTACCTTAGTTAAAGGAAACAAGAACTAAACAACATGTTGTACATGGACTGACTGAAAGCCCTGTCAATATACTGTTTATCCTACAGATTGCTAAGAGGTGACCATTGTCTGGCATAAAAGTCATACTTCGACCCATTACTGATGGATTTACTGCACATCAACAAGTCAAATGGCATCAGAAATACTTGGTCTAGAGATCTAAACCTCTTCTGCAGTATCCACTGAAGGGTTTGGAGGGACAGGTGTATCTTGCAGAGGATACCACTGCTGTGGAACAGGTTCCCCATCCACATAAAACAAAGCTCATCTCTGTCCATATTCAAGCTCAACTTAGCTCTATGGATGGAAAACAGAAAATGTGCCCCAGAACTACTAATGGACAGAGGCAGCTCCTTAATGCTTTATCCCATGCATGGGTCCCCTCAAATTATCTATGGTATGATCCCAGTTATTCTTATTATATGTTCATATGTTGGTACTAGGCTATCAACCCTAGGGCCTATACAAACCTAGCCATAACAGTTCCCCGGCTATTTCTTCCCTGGAAATTTACTTCCCTGGTCCCCTGTCTATCAGGGCGACTGACGTGATCCCCGGGGTGAATTTCCTATCTCCCATCCAGTTGGATAATATAGAATTATTGGCTATGCGATGAGTAAGGCCAATCTCTAACCACATGAGACAAGTTATTACACCAAAGAGGAAACTGGCTAGGCTTACAGTGGCCTGCAAGGGCAGCTACCATAGTACTTACCTATGGAACTGTAAAATACATTATAGAGTAAAATTATGATATTCAATTAAAATGATTGGCCAGGTGATAAAAAGTGTCTTTAGGGGCCTCTTAAGTACTGTACAGTAGAGGGTGTCCCTAAATCTGGGATGGCAAACAGTTCCAGACATGCGATGCATAGTATATAAAAGGGCCATTTCCAAGGGCTTCCAGGTTGCACCCAGAGCAGGAGGAATCAAGCCACCTGCTAGGGACTGGTATGTCCTTGAGGATAGGCATGATTCTTGTTACATAGGCACTGCATGTGTTACCAGTATGACCTTTTAAATTCTCCTTGAAGATGCTGCAGCCTGTACAGTTAATGCTACATGGCTGTAACAGGATCTTGTGGAAATCCTACAAAACTGTATTTCCAGACTCTGCTTCTACAACAAGTGTTCATGGCTGGTTTTGGCAGTGCCGTAGAGAAGAGAATTACAGAAGTTAATTTGCAAAGAAATTATTGCCTGCACAGCCATAGAAAGCTCCTGTTATGTGTGTTGTGGGTAGATGTGTGTTTAAAATCTTGACTTTTCCTGCCATGTCATTCATGATTTCTTTCTTGCCTATATAAAGGAGTCCCTATAAAAGTACCTCAGGTCTTCTGGTGAAGCTCTGTTAGCTGATCCGACTGGTAAACCATTTGAAATGTCTGCACCCGCTAGTGTTCATAGGTTGGTACTAGGCTATCAGCCCTAGGGCCTATACAAGCCTAGCCATAACAATTCCCTGGCTATTTCTTCCCACATTATTTACTTTCCTGGACCCTTGTCTAGCAGGGCGACTGACGTGATCCCTGGGGAGAATTTCCTTTCTCCCATCCAATCGTCAAGGTTCCTCTTGAAGAGGTCCAAAGAGGCAGTCTGCTTGACATGTATGGGCAATCTATTCCAGAGTCTGGGGAGTCTCTGGGTCAGGAGCCTATCCCTCCAGCATGTTTTGTTCATTGTGATGACAAGGTTTAGATCCCTGGAGCGTGTAGCTCTGAGGGATTGGGATTTCTTTAAGTGTAGCATGTCCAACAGCTCTGGGTTTGACATGGCCTTGTATGTGTGAACTTCACAACAAGGAAACTGAAAAGCTACAAAAATGATCTTACATATACTAAGTCCAAGATGGACATTTCTCAAAATATTCCCTTTTCTCCAAGGTATGGTGATTTCAGTGTTAGTGTGTATATATGTGTGTGTGTGTGTGTGTGTATCTATCTATCTATATGTATATATATATATATATATATATATATATATATATATATATATGTGTGTGTGTGTGTGTGTGTATATATATATATATATATATATATATATATATATATATATATATATATATTTAGTCTAATGTAATGGGGTGTGCAGAGGGGAATCAGATGATCAGTCCTGTAGCGTTTTTAAGATGACAGTAAGACAATTGAGAAACAGCTGTCTTCTTGCCCCTTAGTAAAAGCTGATCATTAGAGAGCATACACAGATGTTAGAAAATCTCCCTCCCTTGCCACGAGTGAGGTTTGGAGCCAAGAAAGACTGATGATAGCCTGGAAGGTTAATGTTATGGTCCTGGTTAGAGAGAGCATTAAGCAATGATTCCTAATCCAAGAATAGAAAACAACCATTTTTCTATTATTGACGCCTCATTAGCCGATATTCAGTGCTGAGTAAAAGAGAGATATGAGGTCTGGCGGAGAATCACAAGTATAAGAATGGCTTAATAAACCCTTCCTACAAATGACCACCAAACATATATAGACAGGACTGACCAAAAATCACTGTGCAGAACTCCACACTGTAGGAAACTCCAGAATTATTCCTGGGGAGAACTTTCTGCAGTTGCTCTGAAATTTTAAGAGCAAATCAGATGAGTAGAGTGGCAAATAATTTCATATTGAGAATGCAGACAGTGGAGTGGAATCTCAACAGCTGATGTCATTTTCATTTATTCCTCAAGAAATGGATTTGGATCTGGCCTTCGGATCTGACTAGGCTGCTTTTTGCAGCTCGTGGAACAATGACACACGAGCTCCTACCTTATGCATAATGTTCTAGTCCCCTACTATTCTTCAGATCTCATTTGCTGCCTTCGTGTACAGACATGATTGCTGTTAACTCTTGAGCTATAGCTGGTTTATTATGAGTAAAAGTCGATTTTATATATCGAGCCTTCTTTCCTTATTGAATTGCATCCTTTCTTGTCCTCCTTACACTTTTTAGTGTATTTTCTGAATGCCGTGGTTGGTATTTTCTCTTCTTTTTCCTTTTCAGTTATACCTTTGAGGTAGTCCCTTAGATTACCATTGCTAATAATACTTTCATTTCTCCCCTTTTTTTTGTCTATCTGGCAAGTTTAAAAAAAAAACAACTTTTCCCTCTTTTCTTATCCTGTTCTGTTATTGCTACTATCTGTAGATATGTCTGAGGAAGTTCTCGGACTTTAAAAAATTTAAAGCTTGTGGGTATAATATTCCTTTCTTGGATGCACTCAAGTTGTGTGCTTGTTGCTTAGGCCCAGCCCATTTGAATTCTGCATGTGATATATGTAAGGCCTTTATTCCTATGACCCTTATTGACCATAAAAATAAACTGATTTTAAGAGGATTAATACCTTTGACATCCTCTGATACAGCATCTTGGGCTCAAACCCCGAAGAAAGGTGATAAAAAAAAAAAAAAGGCCAAAAAGTGTCCATCGGACCCTTTAGGTTCTTTTGCTCCAAGCTCTGAATTGCCTCTAAAAATATTAAAGCCATCAGATCTAATTCCATCAGATTCGGAGATGAAATCCTCTGGTCCAACTACTACAGTTCCAAAATCTGTGGTGTCAGATCTGACCCCCTCAGATCTGAAAAAGCACAAAGATAGGTCTCCTCGGATCCAGTCTGCTCTGACTCCGTTATCTTCCATCTCCCCTCTTGGAAAGACATCACCAATTTAAGACTTCATTCGTTGTTTCCTCTTCTCGTTCCTGTAGAGGTTTGACTGAAGCAGATGTGGATAGGATGATGAGGAAGTGTCTCTCAAAGCAAATTCAAATGGAAGTTCTCCTGGCTCCTACCCCATTGGGTCCGGAGATCTTCATCAGTACTACCCCACTTATTTTGTCTTCTTCCCTGATCTGACCTTTGGTTTCGGAGCAGTTAGATCTGAGAATCCCAGATCCATCTGTATCATATCCGAAGTTCCTTGTGTCTTCTACGCTGATACTGTCTCTGAGTGGACCGGTTCAAGTACGTTGGAGCCATAACATTGGCACCGGATCTGAGGAGTTGGAGTCAACTCCGAGATTGTCGGTGCTGCCTCTGCCCTTAGCTCTGGACAGTTCATCTCCGACCCCTGCTTCAAGTGATTTGTCTACAGGTCAGAAGGAGACGACAGTTCAGGAGCATGTCTTCTCAGAGCCATCAGTTTCTTTCTCTCCGAGGCATTCTGCTTTCAAGGTAGTGGAGAGAGTTTTCTCTGCACCAAGAGAAAAGACGTATCCACCCTCTTTGGCTCCTACTTCCCAGACCCAGTTGTCTTTGTGTCGTAATTCTCAACTTCCTAGAACAGGGACAGCCAGCCCACATGGTGATATCTTCTGATACTTTTCCAGAACATCCTGCCAAGGAAGTCCCAAGAGAAAGTGCAAAAGGAAGCACTTAGACTCTCCTCAAGAGTCTGTCATGGAAGATAGAGATTTCGATGGGGGAAGGGTCTCCAAATCACCACCTGATGACGTCTCACTTGGAGACATACTAGAGATCCTCAAGCAAAGGGGTGGTTGGTCAACTGACCAGCCTTCCAAATAGGAATCAGTGTTCCTGAAAACCTTTGGGGCTGCCCCATCTACCTCCTGGATGACTCCGCCCAGCGATGAGCTCCTTGATTTGATCTGTCTTCGGGCATGGAAGGAATTTGATACCTTTGAGCTGATCCACAAGACACCAGACAGGATACTGGCACCACCCAAGGACAGGGAAGTTTGGAGCAAAGGAGCACCAGTTGATTCCATGGTTGTAGCAGCAGCCACAGAAAAGGAACTTGCAGAACAAGGTTCTTCTGTTCATCCCTCTAACACTGGGTCTTGGGTGCTGGACAGATTCAGGAAGTGTGTATATTTTTCAGGGATGTCAGCACTTCAGTCGATGAATTATTTGGCACACTTCACCAGACTCCAGAGGGATTTGATTAAAGAACTTACCAGATCCCTGTTTGGGATCATTGCCTCTGAGGCATAGAGCTCGGTTGCCTCATAGTTGGCTACCCTACACTCTATTTATTTAAAATTCGTCCATAAGGCTCATCTCACATGTAGCTGAAGGTACCTCAAGGGATGCAGGTTCAGGCATTTCCATTAGGATTGTGTGATTTTGCAGAACACTTCAAGACTTTCTTCATCGGTGCTCCCTTTGACGGAAGTTCTTTGTTTGGCCCGAAAGTCAGACACACTATTCAGGTGCGAGTAAGAAGGTAAAACCCTGTCTGCTGTGGTCGTACTTTTTTCAACTCCTCAAAGGGCCTTTTCTGGGAATCAATGAGGTGGTCGAAAAATGTTGTTCAGAAAGTCCCAGGGTGCCTTCTAAGATCCACGTGGAGACAATTCCCCCAGGGGCAGAGGGGTGGGACTCTAACAGAAGATGCTGTCCATGCAGCAGAGGTGGGCCACAAAACCAAGGTTTTCTAGAGATACTTTCTCTGACCGATTCTACCAATGCTCCTGAAAAGAGGCCCAATTGTTGACCTCTGGATGCAGTCAGTGGTCGTTTATCCCTGCACCAGAGAATCTGGCTAGAGCTTACAAAAGATTCATGGGCGCAGAGGATCATTTCCAGAGGTTATATAATACCCCCCCAAACAGTCAACAGAATTCTAGATGTTCTATCCACTCAGAGGAAAGCAGCAACACTAGAAACAAAAAAGCTGCTAAAAAGAGTCATCCAAGAGGTCCCCAGACCAGGCGGTCATCCAAGAGGTCCCCAAACCAGGAGGAGGCCAGAACTTACTCAGGATTCTTTTTATTGCCAAAGAAAGCAGGGGACTGGAGACCAATTTTGGACCTCAGCAATCTGAACAAGTCAGTTCAGTATACCAAGTTCCGGATGGTCAAAGTTCAATCCATTATGCCTTTTCTTCCCAAAGACAACTGGATGTGCTCGATACATCTTCAGGATTCATACCATCATATAAACATGAACAGACAATCCAGAAGATACCTACACTTCTAGCTGGGAAGCAGTCACTACCAATTCAGAGGTCTGGCCTTTGGTCTCACCACAGCCCCTGGGTGTTTACCAAATGTGCATGGCAGTAGTGGCAGCCCTCTTGAGACTGCATGGACTTCAGGTGTTTCCTTACTTAGATGATTGGCTCATAACCACACCAACCAGGCATCAGCTGATAAAGCATGAGATAAGGGAGGGAGGTTGGCATAATGGTTAAGGTATTTGCCTTACAAGCACAAGGTGCAAGGTTTGGTTCTCACATGGGGAAACTGGCTATGCTTAAAATGGCCCATAAAGGACAGTTAGCCTAGTACTAATCTATGAATCTATTATATATTCCAGTTGTGCTCTCACCTGGGAATTACTATCAATCACACACATCTCGACTAGAACCAGTTCAAATATTGAAGGTCATCAGAGCATTGTTCGACACTATCCCTGACAGCTTCCCTCCTTTACCATGGGTACAAACAATATGATTTCAAATCAAAAAGGTAATTCAAAGTTCTTCTCTTTCACCTTGATTGATCCTTCAGTCATTGGCGTTAATATCGGCTGCAATAGTTTTAGTTCTGTTAGCAAGATACCACATAAGAATTCTTCAGTGGACCCTAGCAGCTCAATGGTCTATTCTTCACCAGAAATTACCTCCTGTGGTGGATTTACTCTGACCAGATAATGGAAGGTCGTCTGTTTGTTCTTCCTCAGCTGAAAACCATAGTCACCATGGGCGCTTCCCAAATTGGGTGGGTGGGGCACATCTTGAGAAAGACGGTCCAAGGCACATGGTCCACCCAAAGAGGCCTATATGCATATCAGTGTCCTAGAAATGAGAGATGTCCTCCTAGCATTGCAGGACTTCTGAGATATTCGATCCATGGTCTAGTACATCAACAAGGAGGAACCAAATCTTTATCCCCTGTGTTGAGAAGCTTTGAGACTGTGGCAATGGGCAATCTCATCCAATCAGTTTTCTGATTTTTGTATTTTATTTAACATTTTTTTACCGGGAAAGTCAACTTGGAACAAAGGCAATTTCAGCAGAGGCCTGGGGAGAAACGCTCCAGACACATGTCTTTGAATTGTGGGAGAAAACCAGAGCACCCAGGGGAAAGCCACATGAATGCAGGGAGGACATACAGACTCCACACAGAAGGCACCCAAGCTGAGAATCGAACCGTAGAACCTCTTGCTGTGAGGTGACAAGGCTACCACTACACCACTGCGCCTAGCAAAGCACATTCAGGGAAAATTCAACATGATAGCATACAAGTTATGCAGGTCTGTTCTAATGCCTCATGAGTGGTCTCTCAACATGATAGTTGTGGAAAAGATATCCCATCGATGGGACCAACCTTGCCAAAACCTCTTTGCATCTCCCATCAGCAATAAGTGCAGCAGTTTCTTTGCCCTTATCCCCCACTGAGGGAGTCATTAAGAGACTCTCTTCTCCACAATTGGCCCTCCGGTCTCCTCTATGCTTTTCCCCCAGTACCTCTAATCCCCAAATTACTTCAGGAAGCATCTTGATTCATGAGCACAGTCGTCCTTATTGCTCTGTACTGACCTTGTCAAATTTGGTTCCCCTTTATTTGGCCTCATCTGTTTCCCCTGCCATGGATTCTGGATCCATTTCCAGACTGCCTGTCTCACCTGACAGATATGATACACCTGGACATTTTAGGCCTAAAACTAACCATATGGCTTCTCCAATTCCATTTAAGCTAGACAGCCTAGGTTCTCTTCCCACATCCATCACATTATTCTATCTTTCCACAAATTTTCCACTAGAAACATTTACAGAAGTAAATGGAAAACAGTGTTTGTGTGCAGAAAAATTACACTGACTCCTTTTCAGCACCAGTACCTAAAGTTCTTGAATTTTTAGCTACAATTTTTAATGGAAGTACTAGTTCTTCAGCTATTAAAGTACAGCTTTCTGCCATTTCTAATTTTCACGTTGGAGTATATAATTTGTCTTTCGCTTCTTCAAAACTTTGTAAGACCTTTATCAGGAGAACCTTTCTTCTTACACCTCCTTTTAAAGATACCACTCCCCCATGGGATTTTTATTTGATTTTTTACAATCTTTGACCCAGTCTCCCTTTGAACCATCAGCCAAATGTGAACTAACATTTTTAACCTGGCAGACTGTCTTTTTAGTGGTTATTACATCTGCTAGAAGAGTTTCAGAACATCAAGCCGTACTTTCTAAGCCTCCTTATTTGAATTTTCATAAGGATAGGGTATCCATATGAACCAACCCATCTTTCTTTCTTAAGGTGGTATCAGAATCCATAGCAGTCGAACCATAAACCCTCCATTTTTCTTTCCAGATTTCACAAACAAAAGGAGAGTATATGTTGTATCTGTTGGATGTTCACCGGCAGTTACATTTTTATCTACATAGGACAAACATTTTTAGGAAATCAGACAATTATTTTCCTTTTCAGATTCAGAATTGGGCAAACCAGTTACTGAAGTGACCTTTGCCGAATGGTTAACTGATTGTATTACCTTTGTTTATAATAAATTGAGCTTCTTTCCAAAACTACCAAAAGCTTATTTCACCAGGTCTACGGCAGCCTCCTCACTGTTTTTATCCAGCTCTTCCTTGGATGATATTTATGCGGCTGCAGCTCGGGCTAATCCTCATACTTTTATTGCTCGTTACAAACTGGATCTGGTCACCAGGGGAAGATCAGCCTTCGGCTCAGTGGGGATCAGGAACATCCTTCCTTAGAGTCTTTATCACAGGATCATAGGAAGTTACTAGTCTAATGGCCCTAGGGCCCTTATAAGTCTAGCCAGGTTCTTACCCTTATTTCCACGATCAGCACCTATTGCCCCTGTTCAAGAGAGACACAGGTGGAACCCCCAGGGTGAATTTACAGTCACCCATCCAATCTTCCAGATTGCATTTGAAGAGGGCCAAAGAGGTGCTCTCTATGACATGAAGTGGGAGTCAGTTCCAAAGATGTGGTAACCTTTGGGAAGCAAATCTGTCCCTCCAGCAGGCTTTGTTAATGTCACATACCAAGTTAAGGTCTTGAGTGAGTAACCCATGTACAATTTGACTTGCAAATATCCAACATTTCCAATAAACCAGGGTCAGAGCTCGCCCTGTAGGCAAGGCAGAGATTGCCTCTGAGTAGTCTGTATGAAAGAATAAAGTGACAGTGATTTCAGATGATCCACATAGGACAGATGCTGAAGATCTTGAATTTTCCTTGTATGGAACCTTTGTGGTTTCTCCAGTTGCTGCAGGTGCTTGGAAAGGCACATACCAAAAGGTGCGTTGTACTCAGTTACTGGCCTGTTGAGGGACAAGTACAGGAAGGTTATAACTTCTTTTTTTCTGAAGGCAATGCCTTTTGTTATGAGATGATCAATATAGAATGCCCTTCTTACCACTGTGGAGACATGGTGGTCAAATGTAAGATTGCTTGTCAACCTGTGTGCCCAGGTCTGTCATCACTGAGTACGTACTGAAGGTGTTGCTACTGATGTGGTAGTTAGCAGGAACATCGCTTTTACTGAAAGGAATGATAATGCATTTTTTTGCATTTAATTTAAGGCCATGACTTTGGTACCAGTCCTTTGTTTGTGTAAGACCCTCTTGTAGGATGTTGACATAATTTGAAGATTCTGTGACCGCTTCTAGTTTGCAGTCATCAGCAAACGTCGCCAGTCACAAACCTTTCGTTTTTGCTTGTACTTCGGAGAAATATATTCCAAACAGTAGGGGTCCCATGACTGATCCCTGTGGAACTCCACTAGTTACAGGTCTGCTGTTGGAGGTGGATTCCCCTATTTTGACTATGAGTTCTATCAGTGAGCCATTTAGTGACCCATCTAACAATATAAGGGTTGACGCCTAGTTGGGTGAGTCTGTCAATGATGCCTTAGTGGTAGACAGCGTCAAATGCCTTGGCTAAGTCCAAGTAGGTTGTATGCACAGATTTCCCTTCATCCAGGGCCTTGGTTACTGTTTCGAAGAAGTCCACCAGGTTTAACAGGCATGATCTCCCTTTGACAAATCCAAACGGAATAGGGTCAAGGGTTTGGAGATTACCTATATCTTTGTTAAGGTCCATGATGAGTCGCTCCATGGCCTTGCAGATAAGGCTAGTAGGTCTGTAGTTCCTGGGGTCAGTGGCAGCACCACCTTTGTGTAAGAGAATAACAGTGGCCATTTTCCATTTAGCTGGTATGAAGCCAGTGCTTAGATTATGATTGAAGAGTACCCAATGGTGTTGCTAATTCATGTTGGAGCCCATGTAGGACGCAGCCTGGGATGTTATCATGTCCCATAGATGCTGTGTTTTTGGCCTTAGAGAAGGCATTTATGACCTGCTCTTTAGAGATACAAGGTAGGGGAGAGGTGGTAGGGATGTCGTGGGGTACGTGTGGTGGGTGCAGGGGACTAAAGTTCACAGAAACTGTCGGCCAACAGGTTAGCCATGTCCACAGGCTCAGTATATGTGGTATCATTAACTATCAGTTTGGCACAAATCTGAGCCTCTCCTTTTAGGTTACAAATGTAACTATAGAATGCCTTGCGGTTGTCCTTTGTTGAGGAAGATAATTTGGACTAGTAGTTTGCTTTAGAGGACTTCACAAGAAGTCTCATTTGCTTGTTTATACTGAGGAGGGAGTGTTTCCAGTTTAGGGCTTGCTCCCTCTTACTCTTAGACAGCAATTTCTTCCTCTTATTGTAAAGCCTCTTAATGGTAGTTGTCCACCAGGCAGGTTTGCTTTTCCTTGAGGAGCTTGTTTAGGTCCTTCCAGGATTTATGTAGCTGGGGACGCTCCCATTTGTTGATGAATGAATGAAAATGACATCAGATAAAAAGGTTATGTACTCACCATAACATTCCATCTGTGTTGTCCATTTCCGTTATTCCTCAACTTCCTCTCCTCCAACACCCAACTAGTTTGACTTCTGGAAGGATTAGAAGATACTAAAGGAACCAGTGTTTCTTCACTTGATCTCCAGATTCTGTTATCTCATATCCTTGTTATCAGTTATTTACTAAGTAGTCTAAAAGGTTAGCAAACAAGATCTGAATTATGGTAGGAGACTAGTGCATTGTGGGTAAGGGAGGAGCTTAAGAGTTTTCAATGTTTCAACAGCTGGAAAAAGTGGTTGAGTTGGATCCAAGGGTCTGATCCAAACCCATTTGTTGAGGAAGAATGAAAATGGACAACATGAATGGAACGTTATGGTGAGTAGATAACTTTTTTCAGTAGTATTAGATATTGCCAAACAGTCCAGCAGGACCAGAATGCAGGAGCAACACTGATCTCTGGGCATTGGAGATCATTCATCACCATCACTAAATTACTTTCATTATTATGTGTGATGTAAATGCTATACTGGTTTTGGTCTCAGCATGTGATAACCATGATTCATGTTAGATGTTAAATTGCCTTTTCAGTAACCTTAACCAAAGTGACAAATGACAGATAAGGCAGTAGTTTTCCATGGCACATGTGTGTGCTTGTGTGTGAAAAGTCCTCTTCCTGAGGAATGGAGTTACCAAAACCACTAATCTGTCAGGTCAGTTTTGGTAGGTGAAATATGCAGTTAGTTTGTCTTTTTTCCCCCATTGGAGTATGCAGTGACGCAAGCTCCATTTGACACTTCTTTTATTGTGCACATGTTGCTATTTAGGAAGATCACAGAAAGCAGAGGTTTTTGCTGTCAATACTGTGCTGAATATATGCAGCTCTGCTTCCCCTTCATTCATGAGTCTGTGCCTTAGCACTACTGCTTTGGAAGGCTCTTTGGACTTCTCCCTTCAGTGGCTGGCTCATAGTTGTCTGAAGATTACCTTAGCAAAGACTGAGGCTTTGGTGGTCAGACCAGTGTCCACCCATCATACCTTCCTTACCTGTCTCCCCTAATAATGTATAGTGGAAATTGATTGCAGTTTATGTCTGGTGCCTGTATTCTGGGAGAGGTTCATAATGATAGGCTAATTGTTAAAGACCAAGATTTAGCCATTGTCAAGATATCTTATTTCTACCTTAAGAATGCACTCCAGATCATGCAATTCATTATATCTTTGGACCTAGCAGCTGTGGTACATGCACTACTCTTGCCCTGTTTGTACTACTGTAGTGCTGCCTTCCTAAGACTTATGACTGGTGACCTGCTGCTGCATCTGGTTTGGGTACAAAATTCGACAGCTGGTTTCCATTGCAGAACTCATCTATGTGATACTATGTGCTAGTTGCCTGTTGCTGGTAGATGTGTCATTAAAGTCTTGACTTTTACCCGCCATGCCATTCATGATCTCTTTCTTGCTTATATGAAGGAGTCCCTATCACGGTACCTCAGGTCATCAGCTGTGACTGTATTAACTAATCCACTGGGTAAGCATTTGAAATGTTGGTACCCAATAGACTGAGTTCTGAAACTGGAAACTGAATGACCAAAAAAACAAACTTACATATACTAAGTCCAAGATGGCCATTTCTCAGTCCATTCCCTTTTCTCTGAAGTATGGTGATCTTGGAATTAGTATATATAAGTTGGAGGGGGGTGCGCAGAGGGGGGGGGGGCTTGCCCCCTTGCCAAAAAGATGTTAAAAGGAGAAGAGTGATGTTTAAGATTTCCTCTCCTCTGGTATTTTCAACGTTTTTTTTGGATTGTAGCATTCAGCATTTTGAGTGCTGACATTCAATGGGAGTCATTCCAGTGACATACATTGCTTTAGATTTAGATTATAGTGTTTGCTACAAATTGGTGTTTAATTTTTATGACATGAAATGGATTGCTAGTTGTCTGAAATATAGAAATCATTGTGTTTGACTGTATGGAATGAGGTGTACATGGCAAAACAGTAATACTGGAGTTCTACCGGGCTAAGTTTTGGGGCCTGTTTTATTTTATATGGTCCTCTCAACCATGCCAGCTATATCTAATTTCTGGATCTCAAAGTATGCTGATGACTACTGTACTATGGAACTTAAGAATAATGATGTATGATAGACCATTAGCATCTTAAAGAGGTACCTTATCTTGGTGTGACACTTGCACCTGGCCTGACTGTGAAACAACATGATGCTCAACATTAGATCACTGTTGCGGTAGCCTAAGCTAGTGAAGTTAAATCCTGGCAAGCATATGACCAGCAGGAAGGGTTTTCAAAACTGAAGGGCATCATCCATGTGCCCTAACTGCCAGGAGCTTCATATAAAAGGCAATTAATGCACTAAAATGCTTTAGAGCGTTCTTGCTGCTGAAGTACGCTCCTTTTGCAGGCATCATGAAACTGATAGTCAACTAGCAATCCTTCAAGCCTAGGCAGATAAGTTCCCTACTGGGGAAAACCTTCCATTATTTTACTTTTCTGAGGAAAACTAGAGTTGTTCAGAATTTAATATTTTTTTACACTACGTCCTACTGATCCAGAAGATTTTACTTCTGTGAATGCTTGTATGGACATTGTGTTTTAAAATCTGTTTTTTGAACTTTGTCCTAAACATAGTTATAGAATTTGTGTTTAGTTCAGGCCTTGTTGCCTTGGGAAACTGTCAAGTTTTTTTTTTTTTTAACCTCAAATACGAGCTTTTGAGCTATCACATGGTTTCCTGACTCTTGTAGTCTCAGTTACCTGTTTTTGATATTTTCAGCTAGCCCAATGAATGGAGCAGTTACCCGTTTTCTCAGTTCTTTCTACCTCCATCTCTAAGAAGAAAGTTGTAAGGGACTCATTGGGTGTCAGGCTGGCTCCTTCTATGCCTTAGCCGCTGATGGGTAAATCTGCTGTGGCCAGACTTGGTTCCTCAGACCTCTCATTGTTTTCCCCCAGTCCCTTAGGTGTAGCACCTACAGCCAATAAGGACTGGGGGGGCTAGATACATTCTGTGGAGCTCTAGAGACATCCTTTGTAGGGAGAGACAGACACTGTTGTCATTCTTGGGGGAGAGGGTGGATGAAAGTCTGCTGCATAACCAGGAAAGAGAACATGAGCCATAGGACAGTGTACCGGCCTTAGATCTGTCTTTTTCCAGGGAATCTCCCAGAAAAAGAAACCAAAAGTAAAAAAAAACTACTACTTTTGTATCTGTTTATATGAACAGTGAAGATTTGCTAGGAAACAAATGTCTGCTTTAACTTTGTCTTGTTCCTGTTCAGAAATGAGAAGGAGTTCCCTCTCTCCGACTCTGATTTTCAGTCAGAAGTGCTGGGATTACATCTCCAAGTGGTACTTGGAATGAGACTGCTGTGCTTATGGTTTTCATCACAAGCTGATTATTCTGATTTTGATTCTGAGGAAAGTGTTGCTTCAGATCCCCCCAGAAGAGCTCTCTCTTCTAAGACTAATTGAAATGAAAGAAGAGAGTTCAGTGCACACAAGTGGAAATCATAAATCATACTTCGCAGAAAAGTGCGATGATTTATTGCAGTTAGGTATTCTACAACCTGCAGCTGTCCCTCCTGTTTTATCTGTTTTAAAGATGTTTTTACGACAGTTTGTAATTTACCTGACAGTTAACTCCCTGTTCCTAGAAAGTCTGACACACGATATACAAGGTCCCCAGTCTCACAAATATCTGTTTTCTAACTCTAAAGCAGATCCTGCAGTGATGGGTTTCCTTCAGGTGGAAAAACCCTTCCAAATCATATTTTCTAACTGAAAATTAACTTTGTTTTAAAAATATTGTTTTGGGCTAGAAAAATGCCTTTATAAACTGATACATGACTTTTAATATTTTTTTTACTGTGAACATTAACTTTTTTACTTTTGAGAAGAAAAAGAATATTAAAAAAATATTAAAACAAAGTTAAAAACTCATTTTCCCATCTAAATGTTGCATTAAATTACTTTTGGGAGCTGGGTAAGTATTTAATGTGATTTTCACTGCATTATTTTGTTGAAAAATCAACATTTTAAATATTTACCTGTTTTGCCAACTGCAGCTGCCAGACTTTCCCCAGATTCAGACTTTTTTTTTCCTTGGCCCTTCCTTTTTCCAGCCACAAAGAGAAAATAAATTGTAGCCTTTGCCCCTCAGTTGGCTAATAAATTGCCTAAGCCAAAGATTGGGTGACTCTGCTGTGGCCATTTTTGGTTTGTCAGACCATTTTTCTTATTTCCTTAGCTCCCTCTTGTGTAGTCCGTACAACCACCATGGACCAGGGGACAGACACATCCTCTACATCTGTTGGAGTTCCCTTCATGGCAAGGGAAAACCACATTTGTTAGTCTTGGAAGAAGGAGCAATGGAATATCTCTGCCAAGCCAGACTAGAATGCCTGTCCCCCTGGGAGGTTTTGCCTGTCAACAGTAGGCCTGCTTCTTTTTGCTTCTTCTTGACAAGAATTTCTAAAAACGTTAGTCACTTATTTTCATCTATCTCAGTTAGTTTGGACAAGAGTGATTTTATTGGGCTTCAGTTCAGTCTCTTGACCGTACCAGTTCTGGTGTTACTGGTAAAAGAAAAAAGAAATTCTTCACAATCTGAGGATTTTCAGGATATTGAACAGGAAAAATGATTGTGAAGGGACAACTTCTGTTTTCTCTCCTCAGGTTTCTGATCATGACTCTGAAGAGATTAATTCATGTGTGAGTTCCGAAGAATGTTTTTTTTTTTTATTATAAACTATATCTAGATTGAAATAATCATTTCAATAATGATATTCCACTGTCGTTTAAAGAAATAATATGATTTATTACATCTAGAACCTGCTCCAATTCCTCCTGTTCTTCCAACATTAGAGGACGTCTTTATTACAGCCTATAACTTACCTGATAGCCTACCTGCTGCCCTTAAGAAAGTAGGTAGATTGCATAAAGTTCCTCAATCTTAAAAGTTTTTTTTTCTTTAACCTCAGATCAAGCTTAGCAGCAATTTCCTTCATGAATCCTCCAGCTGCTAAACATGTGTTAAATGCATACCCCCGCCTGGCAAGGATGGGAAAGCCTTTGAAAGATTTGGGGAAAAAATGTATCCCTCTGCAGCATGGATTTTTAGAATTTATAAATGTCAAACCCACAAGCCGCTGTGCTGCAGCGGTAGCGTTGTTGCCTCACAGCAAGAGGTTCTCCTGTTCAATTCTCAGCTGGAGTGCCTTCTGTGTGGAGTCTGCATGTCCTCCCTGCGGTCGAGTGCCGTTCGAAAGACATGCGTAATGGGGTGTGCCTTCATTGAAGGTTGGGCGTCGGGCTGGCAACTCAGTACCATAAAAATCTGCTGCCAGTCATTAGCGGACCAGAGTTCCGCTGTGGCGACCCCTAACCGGGAAAAGCCAAACATAAATGTCAAACCCACATTAAAGTGTTTATGCTTGCTTCTTTGAGAATATAAAGAACATTATAGCTTCTTTTTTTCCTCTTCTGAGGAAACATGGTCTTTGTGTAATCTTATTGTTTCTGTGTCTCAAGTGACAGAATACTGTTTGAGGTGTGCTTATGAGTCAGCTAATGCCACTTCCAGAGCTGCTGCTACTGCACCTGTCACAAGAAGGTTTGCTACATTGTATAAACAAAACCTGACTAAGAATGGAAAAGCTGACACTTTGAATTATTTTTCAAATTGAGAGGTTGTGTTTGGATCCTCTGCTGTAGAGGTCCTTTAAAAAATGGGATGAGAGATGGAAGCTAATTCGGGAAGTTTCCTTCTCCAGCTTTGAAAAAGATTTCACAGCAGTCTGTGCACCTTTTAACAAAAAGCAAAATAATCAGACTTTTAAAAAACAATAGGAAGGAGGCTCAGAAATAAAGGAGCCCCCCCAGAACAAGTAAAGTCTAATGTATATTTACAAAATGCCCCCACACCCCCCAGCAAACTTTAATTTCCCCCCAAAATGTGCCTCTCTCTTTGTGCCTCTTTGGCAACAGATAAGTCTTAGATAAGTGGGCAGCACAGTGGTGCAGTGGTTAACATTGTCACCTCACAGCAAGAGGTTTTCCGGTTCGATTCTCGGCTGGGGTGCCTTTTGTGTGGAGTTTGCATGTTCTCCCTGTGTTCGCGTGGGTTTCCTCCGGGTACTCCGGTTTCCTCCCACATTCCAAAGACATGCATCTGGAGCATTTCTCCCTGGGCCTCCGCTGAAAACAGGCTCTGTGGAACCTAGTCAGACTTTCCCGGTCAACAAATGATAAATAAATAAATAAATAAAAAAAATAAGTGGGTTCTGAGAGTGGTCTGTTAGGGCTACAGATGGCAATGGGAATCCCCCCCCCCTTTTCAGGGGGATTCCTTCTCGTCCACCACATTAAACTTCTTTTTCCCTTCAGTCATTCAGCATTGGCTAACTCAGGGGGGTGATAGAAGTTGCCCTCCTTCTTGGTATGCAAATGGGTTTTATTCAAGAATGTTTCTGGTACCAAAGAAAGCAGCTTCCTGGAAAACAGATTTAAATCTTTTCTTTCTAGTTTGCATAAGTTCAACAGTTCAACATATCATCCCTTCACAACCTGGTACATCTCATTCCCCATTTAATGCTTTTTTATTGATTTCTTGAGACAGAGGCAATAAGAAAATTCAGAAAAGAGTTCTGCTCATAAGGAGGAAAAGTTGCAATAAAGGTTCTTTCATTCTCAAATAAAGCAGGCAATGCCTTTAAAGTTTCTGAGCTTGGCTGTTAAGAATGCAAAAAATAAGAGTTACAAAGGATTATACTCTTTTTTTTTTTTTTTTTCCAAATCTGTCAAAAACATTTTCATCCTTGGCAAGGGGAGAATGATTAACATTTACTAAATGTTTAGCTGCAGAAGTATTTGCCAATGAAATCACTGCAGAGTCTGATGATTTAGAACTGGAAAATAAGAATTTGTAAGACAAAGACAATTTATATAATCTAAATGCCGCCTTAGGGGGCTTGCAGGCTGCCTGTCTGACATGCTGCAAGATGTAATTGTAAGAACTGGTAGTACAGTACTGTACCATAATTAGCTAGAAACACTGCATGCAATGAGACTGGGAAACTAAAGTCCTAATTACCTAAACCAGCCAGTCTCTCCTTTATGGACCATGTCTTGTGCACTTTTCAGAATGAATTCTCCAAACACTGTAGTTCACTTAATAAGGTTTTATTAGATGTTCACAATATCCAAATAATGTCCTTATTAACAGCACTAATAAACAATTCAAGTTGCTTCACATCATATTCTGATTGTCCTGAACAACATAAACTGACATAGTCTTTAAGATAACCTGTTTTCTGTACTCAGGCTCGAGTGTTTGACATCTTCTCTGAAGCAACAGGCCGAATGAACTTACTTACCTTAACTGAACTGCTATTCTGAACACAGCATATTATATTGCTTTAGTCGTTTGTTTGTTTGTTTGTGTCTTTCGGCTTTTCCCAGTTAGGGGTCGCCACAGCGGAACTCCGGTCCGCTAATGATTGGCAGTAAAGTTTTACATGCTGGCTTGCCGGGCCTAACCACAACCTTCAACGAAGGAACACCCATTCACGCATGTCGCCACACAGAAGACGCTCTGAGAATCGAATGGGCAACGTCTAACTGTGAGGTGACAAAGCTACCGCAGCACCACTTCCGCAGTTATATTGCTTTAGTCTAGTACATTTCCTTATTTACTTTTTTAACCTTGGTCTCAGGCTTTGTTTGTGCTTCATTAAGGAACATTCTGTAGCTGATCTTTTCCTTGAGAAAAGAACATTCTGTCTGCACACTTTATTTATTTGTATTCTGTACCATGCTTTTTCTGAAACTGGCACTCTGCAACCAAAGTTTTTTTAACATAGGGTTAGTCTGAAGGCATGTTATACACTCCTCCTAAATTTCTTTACATAGTTTTTTTAGCTAAGGATTATAAAACTCATACTTTATGATAGGCCAAATTTTCTGAAAACCTACATAATCTAATAGCTGATGTTTGTACTTTATTAGCTGCTTAGCCAATACATTTGGTGTGTAGGGCAAAAGTGCCCCTTGTTCTGTTTTATACACATACAGCCTTACTCCAGGGACTGGACTGGCGACTTTGCATTGTGCCTTTTATTAGCATTCCTGTGCATGTCTTGGATCTTTGCCAGATTTGCCTCAACCGTTGAGCCTACTTGGCTCACCTCTGTTATACCTTTTACTTTAATTTTCTTTTATTGCATTGGATATAGAGAAAATCCCCTCCTTGGCAGCTTTTTCTGCCATGTATTGTATAGCCTATCAAGCATGATAGCTATTTTCTAAAGACTAATTGAAATTTGCACTAAAACGATAACTTTATAAGTCATCTTGAGCATAAATACCATATTCTGTGTTAACTTGTGACTGTACATTTTATTTAAATTTGTTTTATAATGCTACTTACCTTTTATGTATATTTATGAGCTATAATAGTTTACTAAAACCTATACTTTCTGTATTTTAAGTGTATACCTTTACATTGGCTGTTAGTGTCCTTAATTCTGACTAATTTAAAGTGCACTGCAATTTGTAAACTAATTAACAAATTAAGTCTGCCCTCTTATGCCTTGAGTACATTGAATAACTATCACTACCTATTATTTAAATGAGCCTGTAAAAAATAATTATGTTACTTTACCCTTAACTAATGACTGAATAATGTAATTACAAGTAAGTCTGTCACTTTACACTTAACTAATGACTGAATAATGTGAAGTATTTTGAGATTTGACTGAAATGTACTGAACACATAAGTGAATATGAATGTCATATTCTGAAACTTGACTGATATTTGCATTAGCATCTAGTGAAGATTTAAAAATAGCTGTGTATATTCTGGAAACTAACTAAACTAAAAGAATATCTTTTGCCAGTGTTAACTAAACACAGGTTAAAGCATAACTGAAACTGGTACATGTTATGTCCTCACTAATGATATTGTACAATTGTCTGAAAACATGAGAACATTTTGACAGTGTTACCTAAACACACACAAACTGGAATTCATCTAAACACAGACTGAAAGCTACTACTGCTGTACAATTTTTACCATGAACCTGAAAAATGAGAACATCGTCTGAAAACATACATACTTGCTTTAACTTTAAACAAACACTGAAGAAATAACTGAAACACATAAACAGTTGCCACCTGCTTTAATGTTGGCATGTTGTTTTTATAGTTAGGCCTTTTAAACCTCTTATTTTTTACTTACTGCTTTTTTATGTAAAATTGTATGTAACAATGTCTATGTTCTGTTTCCTATATGTTTTTTTATATCTGTAATCTACACTTGGAGCTTTTCTCCCCGGGCCTCTACTGAAAATGGGCATATATCCAGCTAGACTAGCCCGGTCAACAAATGTAAAATAAAATAAATAAAATAAATAAAATATTTTCATTTCATGTGCAAGCTGGTTAGCAAAAGTTCTTGAATATATTTAGTATCAGGTTCTTAAAATAACATTAGCATCTTTAACAACTGTAATCTGATAGCATTGCTTATTGCCCTGACTTTATTTACAGTTTACTGCATGAAATGTAGCTTTAGCATCTATAAACTGGCAGCATTACTTACTGTGCTGATTTTATTTACATTTTTCTGCATAAAATAAACATACATTTTGTCTGCATGAAATACACATTTTCTGCTAATAAGCTCTTGCAAGTGTGTTTTTTGCATTAAATTGTAACACATCACTTAATTTTGACATGATGTAATTTACCAAAATGGTACTGTCATACTGGGGATGTAACAAGAATTCTGCTGTTATTCTCTTCCAAGGCTGATTGGCTTCATTTAAAAATCCAATATCCAAAGGCATGCTACTGACTGCAATTACCTTTGACCTTTTAAACCCTGATAGCATGAAAACTGTACTCGAGTCCTCTGGCAGAGGTCTGTTTGTAACTGCAACTGAAATCCCTGTATCAAGTAACACACTGTTCCACAATTTCTTTTTCATGAGTAATGAAATGTGTGGTCTGCCATCCTTTTCAACCTGGAATAAAATCAAATACACCAACTGATTTGGTGCTGAACTGTCATAACCTTTATACAAATTCTGAAAATCTGGTATGATACTGGCAACACTAACTTGAGCTACAGCATACTTTTGATTATCCTTTGGGCTTGAACTTTGTACATTACATACGTTATTTGCCCAGTCATTAACCATAGTGGGCTGCCTTGTATTTGAAAAGCTAACAATATTTAAATCAGTAACCTATTTGGCTTTATTGGAAACAACTGGAACTAAGTCATTAATACCAGCTTTTACACGCTTGTGTTTCCATGTCCAGTATTTAGGACACTGTTTTGTTACATGCCAAAAAATATATAACTGCTGAGACTGGTGAAGTCCGTCTTAGTGCTACAATGTCAGTATTTACAGGAAAATTTCATTACTGGCATCTGATGCTTGCAAAATCTGTTTCTGTCTCACCACTAAATGGACAGCTTTTTCTAAGGTCTTGGCTGTAGCAATTGCGTTTATCTGGATAGTTGTATCAAGTTTCTGAACTTGTTTTAAATGAAACTCAAAAGTAATAATGTAACACTGTGCATTTTTGCACCTATATACAATCAGTTTTAACTGTTTACATTTTGTCTTGTAACCTTTAGATTTTAACATACTGTTCAGTGAGTGAAACTCGACCCACTGTCTTACCATAACCATTTCTTTAGCTGACGTCATTTAACTTTCCATTAGTACTGAATGCTGCAAGAATGTGTTATTACTGTCTACAATTTTTTTGGATAAATAGTAAACTGTAATACATTAAATGGATAGCACTGTCTTTAATTCAGCTTGGCTGGCTATAATCTGAGCTGAGGTACTTGGCAAACTGCCATCTCCTTATGAAACATATACAGTCTTAAACTGATTACATAATGTACTCTTTTATACATAGAATCTGAATTTTAACTGTGCTGTCACTTTTACAATGTAGCATTGACTTTAAATTTTACATTCTGTAAACTAGCAAACATTATTTTGTCTCTCTCTGTATTACAATATTGTGTATGCACTTAACTAATGATGGCAAAACAAAACAATAATACAAAAAATGTATTTGCCACACTGTAACTGCAAACCCTTAATTCTGCTAATTCATTTTACTGTTAGTTCTGATATACTTTACAAGGCATAGATGTATACGGTTACCCTTTTTTTCTAACTGACCACACCCAATATGTCTTTCTGAGCACTTCAGCTGTGTTAGTTGAACTGGAATTTATTCTATCTTTAACCCATAAAACTGCATGTTTCTGTCATAACCAAATCTTTAAAATCTGTACATTTGCACATATCTCTTTACTAAAGTCTAAACCAGTATATACAGAGCTGTTGCACTTTGAACTGATAGCTGCCCTAATCTTTGACTTTTTAAATTCTGACAAGACCATGCTTGTATCTTTTCTATGTGCAGCTGAAATTCATTTGTCTGGAATTAATGCAATAACCTTAAACAATGACAGATTAATGCTATGATCTTTACAGATAGCTATGGAATGTGTTCTTTTACTTAGCACTGAAGTCTTCTTCACTTACAAAATCTGCACTTTGATTCCTCTTATCTCTTTTTAGTGCAAACATTGTACTTGATTCTGAATATAAGAAACTAGATGAAGTAGTGTGAACTTTAGACAGAATACTGCAACATACTTTTGTATTCTGAATTGTATGTGTCATATTCTGAACATTTGTACATGAAACTATACTACAACTGAAATTATTATTTTAAATTGCAAGTGCTGAAGCATGTACATTTAAACTGGAGACCATACTGACTTCTGAGTCATTAGTTTGCTTCTGTGATTTAACCCTTTTGCATTTAGACATATTTAACATTTTTGAACTAATACCCTTTAACTTTAAGAGAACATTTTTAAACTTAAACCAAAAATTTACTGATGTTTTAACTGTTGACATATTTACATGCAAATAACTTTAATTAATTTAAACTTTTTTTGAACTGTTAACTAAAAGATGCATATAAAGTCTTACATAACTTTATGGTCTTGGAAGAAATGTGAGCAGTCATCTGTAGCTTATTAACCCTTTCCTTGCGTCTTGACTTTGTGACATCACACTGGAAACATGAAAGTCTATGGAGATATCTGTTAACTAGATAATGTTTTTTATGTTCTGAAGGAGCACTGCTTTGATTTAATACTGGTCTGCTGAAGTTATGTGAGGCTTTTCTGAAGTATGCTGTGTCCTTTTTTTTCATGAAGTAATGCGGTCTTAATGAGAAACTTGTTATGCTATCACAGCTTTATTTATAGAAAAAATACTGGTATGGTGCTGAAAATTCTGTTATGAAACATTTGCTGTCACTTTAAACTGTTAATGAAACTTTGAAATTAAGCTCGCTTTTGCAGTAAAATCAAAAAATTACTTACTGCAGCTGTTTTTGTTGAAGTTTTTTAGAACACGTAGTTGAATGAAACATGGAGTGCTGCACTTTAATGAAAACACTGTAGTCTGTAGAGCACATGAAGTTGAGCAAAACAATGCTATTCTGAAGATTTCTGTAGAACACATGTAGTGTAACCAAGTGTGGAAATGAACGATACCTTCACTAAAAAGGTGGTGTGCTCTCCAGAGTGCTTTTGTAGTACTTCTGTGCATAAACAGTTACTGTGAACTTAAGAAAATATGCAGTACTGAAAACTAGATGTGAAAGGGTTACAGCTGATTGCTGGGTTACAAGTAGTATATCTCTCTCCCCAGACAGCAGGTCACGTTAGGCGCCATTGTAAGAATCGATAATACAGTACTGTACAGTAATTAGCTGGAAACACTACATGCAATTAGACTGAGAAAAGTCTTAATTACCCAAGCTTGTGCTGAACAGGTGCCAGTCTCTCCTTTATGGATCAAGTCTTGTGTACTTTTCAGAATGAATTCTCCAAACACTGTAGTTCATTTAATAAGATTTTATTAGATGTTCACAATGTCTGAATACTGTCTTTATTAACAGTGCTAATAAACAATTCAAGTTGCTTCACATCATATTTTGATTGTCCTGAACAACATAAACTGACATAGTCTTTAGATAATCTGTTTTTCGTGTACTCAGGCTCGAGTGTTTGACATATTCTCTGAAGCAACAGGTTGAATGAACTTACTTACCTTCACTGAACTGCTATCCTGAACACAGCATATTATATTGCTTTAGTCCAGTACATTTCCTTATTTACTTTTTTAACCTTGGTCTCAGGCTTTGTTTGTGCTTCATTAAGGAACATTCTGTAGCTGATCTTTTCCTTGAAAAAAGAACATTCTGTCTGCACACTTTATGCTTATCTTTCCTTTTTAATAAACTGTCTCAAATGCTTGGCCAGCAAGGTTATTTTTCTTTCTGCTTAACTGTCTTTTATGCATAAATGAAACACAGTTTATTTTACCCTTTAGCCTGTCTAATAACTGGAAATCCCTAAT
The DNA here is from genome assembly GCF_019279795.1 of Protopterus annectens. Classification (NCBI taxonomy): domain Eukaryota; kingdom Metazoa; phylum Chordata; order Ceratodontiformes; family Protopteridae; genus Protopterus; species Protopterus annectens. Next base: position 396,602,198 of record NC_056740.1, on the reverse strand, counting down.
CTAACAGTAATAAAAACATCCTCTGATATTGGAAGAAAAAGAGTAGCTTGAGGAAATTCCATTTGTAATAATTTGCCACATTTTTTTCAAGAAATTTGGAATGTCATTATGTTCCCACATGAAATAGTTGATTCATCCTAGATGTGGTTCAGAAAAGGTAAACTCGTCCAAGGGATTATTAGAAGAAATGCCCTCATCAGAATCAGTTTCTTAAGTTGAAAAAGTTTTTCCCTCACAATCATTTCCCTGTTCATCACACTGGAAATCTTTAGAGAAAGACGAAAGTAAAATTGTGTAAGTAAACTTACCATAACCGTAGGTGTTCAAACGATTACTGGTGGAGTAGCATAAGCTGTCTGAGTTATATCCTGTTAATGGCAGAACAGCCAGTCAGCTTCCCATGATCAGGGAACCTTCCACATAACCAAACCATTGGTCACCCCAGGCTTGACTTGACTGAAGGACAGCGACAGGCATCAAGCCCTTTGGAACTTTCTTGCCAACAGAGAGCAAGAGGGAGGCTAAAACCCTGAGAATTACAATGCTAGGAAAATAGTAACAGTAGATATGTACCCCTTGGCATAAAAATATACAAAAAAGGAGGGATGGGTGTGGAGTGAGGTGTAGCAGCTGTTGTGGCAGTCGAACATCTACTGTTCTGATAAGTTTACTTGCATAACTGTACTAAGTTCTTCATATGGATAACTGCCCAGGTTTCTGTACCATACAGTAGTACTGGTTGCACCACTGTTTTGTACACCTTACTTTTCAGCTTCTTATGTATTCTTCTGTCACACGCTACCCCTGACACTCTGTGCAAGTTGGCTGCAGCCCCTCTGATTCTAGCTGTGACCTCCTCTGTCATTTAATGACTACTTCTCAGCCACCCCTTCAAGGTACTTAAAGCTATTAACCTCTTCCACTATTTTCCCTTCTTTCTCATTTTTCATCTTCTTCTGATTTCTCCATCTGCTGCTATCACAACAGTCTTATATGTATTCAGTTTCATTTCATGTGCTTTTAGTTTTGCATTCCATTCCCCTATCACTTGCTAGAGTTCTTGTTCAGAGTCAGCCTGTAATGCTTATCATCTGCATACAGTGGCTTTTTCACTCTGTCCTGTCTGACCTCTGTGCTAATCTTGTCCATCACCACTATGAACAGCAGTTGGCTCAGAGCTGAACCCTGATGCACACCTACTTCCACTGGGAGCCCCCTCTAAGAGACCGAAGACAGTTCATACTTGAGTCATTGGCTCGTTGTACATACCCTGCACTAATTATACCAGCCGAACCACCACAGGATTGTCCAAATCAGCTTTCTTGGGATTTTGTCATGTGCTTTCTCCAAGTCTAGGAATGCCCATTTCAACTCTTGCCATCATAAGACTGGGTCAGCTATGCTGCATCCTGATGTGAATCAGAAGTGGTTATTTATTATTTAGTTAACATTTTAGGACTGGGAAAGTCTGACTTGAACAAGCCAATTTGCAGTGCAGGCCAGGGGAGACGCATGTCTCTGCTTATCTCACATCTTACTTTCTGTTAGTCTGCTTATTTATTTATCAGTCACTCTTTCCAGAACTTTCATGCAGTGTGACTGGACTCTGATAAATCTGTACTGCCCACAGGTGTGAATATCCCCTCTGTTCTTGTACACTGGCACTAGAATAGTTATTCTCCAGTCATGTAGGAAATGCCTCTCTCTCCTTACTGTTATGAGTACCCTCAGGAGCCATTTCTCCCCTAACTCGCCCGACATTGTGATCATGTCTGCCATGACCTCATCTTAGCCAGCTGATTTCCCTGGCTTCATTTTCCTTAGTGATGTTCTTACTTCTTTTATGTTGGGTTTCTCCTTTTTCGTTGTCTGCTGTGTCTGGGACAGTAGAGCTTTTGCGAGGTTTTCTTCAATTATAAGCTGCTGGAAGTGTTCCTTCTATCTGCCTTTGATGTCCTGTAGGCTGGTGAGCAGGTTGTTGCTAGCATCCCTTATGAAGGGTGCGTGAGATGACCATTTTTTTTTATTTTTTTGTCTTTGCCTTGCAACCTGATATAGTTTCTTTGTGTCATCTACTGAGTCACTTCCCAGAAGCTGGTAGGCAGCCTGTGATGTCTTGTTCTTTGCTATTGCAACTGCTCTCTTAACTTCTTTGTTAGCCAACCAATATTCATTCTTAGCCTGAGTCAGCTTTTCTCCCACCCACTTTATCTTGCACTCCTCCTTTCTTTTGATGCTTTGACTTCTGCAGTCTACTCCTAGCTTTCTTTGCATGCCTTATTTCCATTCAGGTGCATATCTTGTTCTGTAGTGCTCATACATGCTGCTGTGAGACACTGCCATTCTTCTTTTTAAACTTCACCGATTTCTCCTTCCTGACGTGCTAGAGCCCAAAGTATATCCGTAACCTCCAGCGCTTTCTCTACTGTCAACTTCTAGATTCTCAGCCTAGTGTCTGTTGACCTTAGAGCTGTCTATGACCACTGCTTGCATGTGACTGTAGAGACCAGTAGTTTAAGTTGTGGGTCGACTGTTTCAGTGGGGATGACTTTGGAGTCACTCATTTTTGCTTCAGTGCCTTTTCCTTATTAGGAGGAAGTCTACCCAAGTTGCATGTTGGCCACTGTTGTATGAGCTCTTGTGACTGTCTTGCTGATCTGTCTGCTGACCACTATCAAGCCATTTGTCCTCATATCCTGTTGTAATTATCCTGATCTGTGCATTCAAGTCCCCCATCATCAAAAACTCTTATTGGCCTGCTTTATCTAATAAGTCCGGTAGCTGCTGCCTGAATGCACTGTTTTGCTCACTGTCATAACCCTGCTGTGGGGCATAGCCTGAGTTTATAAATACTGCCCTATTCTTATGCTGGAGTCTGATTCCCACGAGTCTGTCACTAATTTTGATGACATCCTCTCTGTCTTCTAAAGCCCTCTCCCTCACCACAATTCCCACATCATTTCAAATCCGTCCTCCTCCTGAATAGTAGACTCTGGATCCTAATCCAAGTGGCTTTGTTGCACTGCTGTTCCATCTTTTCTCTTGGGTACATAAGATGTCCAGCCTCTTCCTTACATTCATGTCACCCACTTCCACCCTACATGCTGTCAATGAACCTGCACTGAGCGTAGCAGTTCTTCTTTCATGTTTGTCAGGATGATTGGCTTTACATCCTGCTTCACTCAGCAGAGCTATCCCAGGTAAACCGACAAATACCCATGCCCATTGTTGCAAGATTGGTCCTAGCTGACCAATCACCTAGAGACAATTTTTACACAGATGGGTAGCCAGCTTTGACATTGTTCAAAGTCCATGTTCTGTTATCAAGAGGATACTACGCACCACAATTGATGCCCAGTGTAGTTGGTCTGTACAGCTCTTACCTAGTATCCTAACAATTTCTCTTGCTGAGGCCTTGGTTTAAGTGACAAAACTCAGGAACAGATGTAGATGTAGATCTGCTTTTTCTTGTGAAAGAAAAGTTCTTTGAACTGAGGCATGTGAGAGACACCCAGGAAAACAAACATTCTTTGAAATGTACTTATGACTCAGCTGATCTCACTTCAAGAACAGTGGCTATTGGTAATTTTATGTGAACTTTGCATGGTTACATTCTCTAATTTTGCCTGAGGATGTTAAAGCTGAGATTTTGAGTCCTCCCCTTGATAGGAAGGTTATTTTTGGACCACCTTCTGCTGAAGCCATGAAAAAGTGTGGTGGGAGAGGAAAACTGATTCAAGGGGTGACACAGATTTTTCATCCTTCCTTCCTTTTCCAAGTTTATTAAATCCTTCATCCCTAACTCTGGGCCTTTTATAAAAAGCAAACCAAGCAGAGTCTGCAAACTTCTAGGTAGCAGATTTTCAAAAAACACAATGGCAAGGAGGCCCCAAAAAGAAGGTGGGGGGACCAGGACAATCCAACAAATCTGAATGACTAACCACAAATTGTAGCCCTTAGCCCTGCCCCAAAACCTGGTTATTCCACATTTGGCAACAGATAATCTCAGACAAATAGGTTCTGAGAGATCTGAGAGTGATCCATCAGGAGTTCAGATGACTGTGGGGGGATCTGAGAGTGATCCATCAGCAGTTCAGATGACTGGGGGGGGATCTGAGAGTGATCCATCAGGAGTTCAGATGACTGTGGGGGGATCTGAGAGTGATCCATCAGCAGTTCAGATGACTGGGGAGGATCTCTTCCTTCATTTCAGGGGATTCCTCTTCATCCACTAGATCATACCTTTTTCCGTCCTGACAGTCATCAACTCTCATTCTCAAGCAGGGATTTTTTTTTTTTACTCAAGAATGTTTCTGGTACCAACGAAAGAAGCCTCATGGAGTTCAGGCCTAAATCTTTCCTTTCCTATAATTAGCTTGTAAAAGTCCCAAAGTTCAAAATGCTATTCCTTCACAATCTGTTACCTCTTATTCTCCCTTTTATTTTTGGTAACATTCATTTTAAAGTATGCTTATCATATTTCTATAATTTCAGATTTCAAACATATTTAAAGGTTTTCTGGGTCTGGATTATGCTTTCACTTCTCTGCATTACTATTTGCATCCCTTGCTCCAAGGGTGTTCACAAAGTATTAAGCTCCACTGATAACCTATTGCAGACTGCATGATGTATTGTTATTAGGACTACTTGCTTATCTTTGCAGAGTCTTTTTTATGCTGATTGTCATACTGAAAACGTGATATATTTGGCACAGTGCAGATTATGTCCCAGTTTTTATGTGGGGAAAATTAATTGTAAGTTTAAAACCAGAATTTTAAATCACTTATTTTCCATTAGACTTAAGGATGAGCACAATGCCTTGTACAGCATATTAAAAACTTTCCAGATCATACTTTCTCATTTATGGTGCTGCAGATAGTTCATGTGGGTAGCGGGGGTGATATTGTTAATAGCACAGAATATTTAGAATTAAAATGGATTATACAATTGGCTGCTGATATTCAACCAGGACTCAACAACTCTGTCCCTTTAAAACCAGCCTTGAAGAGAAGGCGTGTTAAATGTAAGCATTGGTTTGCTGTTCTTAATTGTTTAATTGATTTTAAACAGTATTTAAAATGTTTTAGAAAATGTGTTTGCTGTCTGAAGAAGGGTTCTTACCCGAAAGTGCTAGCATTTTATCATTAAAACGTTTTTACTTGGTTAGTTTGGACTCAACTTATTTGTTTGTTGCTGTTTTTCACATTTTGTAAGAAAAGTCCTTAAGGGAAGATTAGAAGCTTTTTGTTTTGTTTTACGCTATCTAAAATCTGTATGGTCCCAGCATCAACATTCCTTTACATTTCAAATTCCACTTTTGGGATTTGTAAAAAGGGAACTGCTTTGTTGGTGAGACCACTTTTATCTGAATCCAGGTCTTTCATTCTCTTTTCCAGCTACAATACATTCTGTGACAATGTATGCCTCAGACTTTGCTTGGGATCTGTGTCTTTGAAGGTAAAAGTGCAGGGTCTCTGGATCAAAAAAGGCAGATCAAAACACAAGTATGAAAGAGATGTTAGCAGTTATAAAAACGTGCAGCTCTGTCATTCATCTGTAGTCCCCAGGACCATGGCAGGAGTGATCACAGATGGTTTCATGACATTTTACAAAGGTGTTAAATGCCAAAACACTGACATCCTAAACCTCGAAAACAAAAACTGAAAAAAAAAAAAGAAGCCGATGCTTCACCCACACCACTGATAATTATATGTACTAACTCTGAGATCCTAATACAATGTGGAAAGGGCCAATTCCCTGATGCCCGCTGTACCACAGTGTCCCACAGTGAAATTCTCATTCACTAGTACTCTGCAGAATTTTTGACTTGGCTGTTTTGGGATTTGACATTTAGACCCTTCAGCAAAATTACATGCTCTCCTTACAGACAACACCGCAGTGATGTGGTACATAAACAGGGGGTTCAGTTCCTACCCACTGTGTGGACTAGCCGTGGTAGTGTGGGATATAGCTGTTCAGCACAGTCTCACTCTACAGGCATCCTACATTTTTATTTATTTATTTTATTTTATTTTACATTTGTTAACCGGGAAAGTCCAACTGGACACGGGTCCCTTTTCAGCGGGGGCCCTGGGAGAAAAGCTCCATATACAGTATAGTACAAGTGAGGATTTCATTTATATCTATTACTAATTCAACATGCAATATTCAGATATTAACATCTGGTTTTCAGGACTGTGTATAAGGACATAGACTCATTTCAGTGTATAGTAGACAGAGTTAAACATTTCTGGTATGTCTACATTAAAGCATGCAATAATCAGAATTTTAACATCTTGTTCAAAGGACAAATATACAAATAAGTTACAGACTAATTTAAGCATGTAGTAGATAGTTTAACATTTCTGTTAGTTGGTTTATATGCAGTACATTGTAAGACTGAGAGTAGTACAGTATTTGTGAAAAAGTAGTAGAAAAGGTTTTTAAAGCATTGTTGGTAGTAAGGTTATTCAGTGGTACTTTGTGATATTAGGATTAGTATAGTATTTGAGAAAGAAGTACAAAAGGTTTGAACAGAAGTTCAATCTGACAAGCCATATGTTTGGAGTAGAGCAGGTATACCTGGGTAACTAGAGGAAATTATTGGTGATCTTTAGCAGATGAATTCATGCATTCATGCAACAGTGCAGTGGTTTGACTTAACCTGGGGTGATACAGGAGCAGAGCCAATTGTCTGAATAGTGGCTTTTGAGGAGTCTTTTAAATTGGGAGGCAGAGGTTGTAGTAGTAATGTGACTTGGAAGTTGATTCCAAACTCTGGCTATGGTGCAGGTAAAGAGAGACTTACCAGCATCATTTCTTTGTTTGATGACGTTTATAATGTTTTGGTTACTGGATCTTAAGGTTCTGGTGGTTGTGTAGGGCTCAATTAGATGTTCTAGTGACGGGGTTTTGTTGGACAGGTAGTACAATTTGTGTGCTGTAGAGAGTTGATTAAGTAACAGTAGCTGGGGGAGCTCAAGCCAGTTGAGCTGCTTTAGGGCAAGACAATGGTGGGATCTATGAGAGGCCTCCATTGCAAACTTGGCAATCTTGTTGTAGCAAGATTCCATTTTAAGTTCGGAATGGTGCAGATTTGTCAGAATGGGGGAGGCATATAGTAGGATGGATAAGAGGTGGGTCCTAGCGATTGTGGATTTTGTATTTTTGGTCATGAAATGTTTACTTCTATAAAGGAGACACAGCTTTTTGTTTACTTCCTCGATTGTTTGTGCTATGTGAATGTCAAATCTGAGGTTGTTATCAGTAACTACTAGCAGTTTTGTGTGGGTTGTTGGGGTGATTGTGATGTTATCTTTGGAGTTTATGATGAAATCATTGCTTAGCTGTGGAGTTTTACCAGGACAAAAATAAAATTAAGTTGTTTTTTTGGGGTTAAGAAGAAGTTTTATATTGGTGAACCATGCTTCTGCTAAGGTAAAGTTTTTTTGAGTTATGGTTAGTAGTTCCTTTATGTTTGGGGCGGTACTTATAATGGTGGTGTCGTCTGCGTATTGCACTATTGTGGCAGAGATTGAGGATGCAGCTATCTGGTTTGTAAATAGGGAGAACAGCAGAGCACCAAGAATGGACCCTTGGGGGACACTGATGGATACTGGTAAAAGGGAGGGCAATTGGTCTTGCCAGAGCACTGCTTGCTGTCGACCTGATAGGTAGTTACTAAACCATGATATAGTGGAAGACTGTATGTTAAGGGTAGTTAGTACTTCAAGAAGCATGCTATGGTTTACCATGTCGAAGGCTTTAGATAAGTCTAGGAATATGGCAGATACGAATTGTCCCTTGTTTCTGTGGTGATTGACTAAGTTGGTAAAAGAGAGTGGTGCTGTGGTAGCGCTGTGGTGGTGCTATGTGAGGGTCTAAAGCCGTGCTGAGAATGAGATAGGTTGTTTTTCAGGAGGTACTGCATTAGTTGATAGTGAGCTATTCTCTCCAATGTTTTTGATAAGGGTGATAGAATTGCTATTGGCCAGTAATTGGTAAGCTCTAGGGATTTGCCTCCCTTGTGGAGTGGGATTATATGTGATATTTTCCACAAGGTGGGTACTGTGGCTTCAGTAATGGACCTGTTTATGAGAATGGATATAGGATAGGCTATGGCCTCAGCTGTTATCTGAAGGAAGTCAGCTGGGAGTTTGTCTGCTGCTAGTGTGGTTGGTTTAAGTTTTTCCAGGAGTTTAGTGATGGTTTTAGCGGACACTGGGTGTAGGAAAAAGTTAAATGAGTTGTTTTGTTCTGTGGTGTGGGTATGGGTGGGATTTGATATGGGGTTGTTAATACCATTTTGGGTGTTGACTAGAGTTTGGATTGTTTCAATAAAATATCTGTTGAAATGTGTTGGGATATTAGTGTGGTTATTTGGAAATACAGGTGTGGGGGGGTCTTAGATTTTCCAGGGTGAAGTAAACTATTTATTGTGGACCAGAATTTTTGTGGGTTCTGAGCAAATTTGTCTTGCAAAGTTTTATAGTAATTGGCTTTGTCTAGTTTAATCTGTTTTTTGGCTTTGTTGCGGAGTTCAAAGTAGATTTGTTTCAATGAGAAGGTTTTGTGTTTGTGAAATTGTACCCAAGCTTTGTCCCTGTTTTTCATTATAGTTTTTGTCTCTTTTGTTAGCCAAGGGGCGTAATTAGTTTTGACTCTAATGGTTCTGGGTGGTACATGCTCATTTAGGATTTTGAGAAAGGCTGAGTTGAAGTATTGTACATCTTCATCTAGAGGTAGGTGAGTTAGAGGAGTCCAGTTCCTGTATTTTAGTGCGTTGAGTAGGTCATTAGTTTTGAGGTTCCTTTTGTTGTATATTATCTTTAGAGTGGGGAGAGTGGTATGGTGGGATCTGTTCCTAATAAGGTAGGTTGCTTGGTGGTCACTTAGATTGTCTGGGAGACAGCCTGAGTGTTGTGTGAGATTAGGGTTTGATAGCAATATCCAGTCTAAAATGGACTGGAATTTAGATGTCATACTAATTCTAGTGGGGTCAGAAATAATTTGGGTGAAACCATGTAGGTTTATATGAGAGGAGGGGTTGTGACTGGAGCATTTAGCCCAGTCAATGTTAGTCTCCTAGTATGGTTTCCTGTGGGATGGAGGTAGACATCCAGTATAACATGTTTTCCAGTGTGGTAATGTTATTGCCTGGTGGAATGTAGGCACCTGCAATAATATCTTTTTTGGAGTTTAGTTTTAGTTTAGCAAATATTATTAGTTAATCTTTTGTATCATGGGCATTGAAGTCCAATTGTTCTATGGTGAGATGATTTTGGAAAACTATGGCTTACTCCTCCACCCTTTTTCCCCCCGTTCTATCATTACGTATAATATTATACCCAGGTGGAGTGATCTCATTGTCATGGTGATCTGGCTTAAGCCAGGTTTCAGTTAACACCGCTATCTCTGGTTTGTATAAGGCTAGCAGGGCATGTAAGTCTTGAATTTTGTTGATACTTCTCTCATTTATGTTTAAGAGGAGGAGAGAAGTAGTAGTCCTCTCGAATTTAGCATTGGTTGGATTTAAATTAGTTGTGTCTAAAGTGTTGGGACCGGGATTAGGGTGTATATCTCCACAACAGAAGAGATTATGGAATAGGTGAAGACAGAGCCTATGAAGGTTGTGTAGTATTTTGGCCTGTTTTTGGGAAGAGTGGGGGTTAGTTTTATATGTTGGTTTGTTATAATAGTATGAAAGAAGTTGGGAGGAAGTGAGGTTGGATGCTGATATAGGGAAATGTTTTAGTTTAATGGAAGTGGTTGTGGAATCTGTTTGCCATTGTGCTGTGTTGCTTATATAAAGTTCAGTGTGGTATGAGGTCAGGATGGAGAGCAGCAGTAGAGATATGGTGGTTAGTAGGTATATTACTAGCCTTAGAGGTTGGATAAACTGTGGGGAGTGCATCTTTTTAGTTTGTGTAGAGGGGGATATGAGTGGGAGTAGAGAGTAAAGGTGTGTAGGAGTAGTATCTAAGGCTGTTGTGATTGGGAGCAGGTAAAGGGTGAAATGTAGTATATGGCATGATTAGGTGGATGGGATTAATTAGTAGAGGGTGAGGTTTGTAACTATAAGTGTAGGTGTTACAGGGGTGGGTGGGAATGGGGATAGGGTAGGGGAGCGAAGTGAGCGGAGCAAGACACGGTGTAAAGAAGCAGCAGCAGTAATGCAGGAAACCAATCAATCAGTGGGAGAAGTAGGAGAACGCAATATAGGCAAGTTTAGAGCCTTAGGGTTATACTGGGTAGCTGTTGAAATAATGGACAACTTTGATTCTTTAGCACAAATCTATGGGTGGGGTAGTTAGATACTAATCTAAGGAGCTAGGCTAGAGAGGTGAGTATGGGGAGTCTGGTAGGGAAAGGGGGGGCACTGGGTCTGGAGTAGCTAGTGGAGAACTGTGTGGGTGAAGGAAGGCTGATAGAGGCCAGATGATAGGAAACAGTAGAAGTATGAGGGGCAGTTAGAAATGGAGATAGGTGAGCAAGGGAAGGAGGTAGCCAAGAGAGAGGCTATGTATGAGGGATTAGAGGGGAGCAGACCAGTTTAATAGCCTGAGAGAACCCTGGTGAAGGGGACACAGTAATGGTTTGTCACTGACCAGGAGCACTATTTCCTCAAGGCTCACAGAAGGCAAATCAGGACAGGATTACGTATATTTACTATAGCACATAAGTTATTCATTAATTGCACTGTTGCTGAAGATAAATTCCTCTGATGAAGCAGTCCACCTGAAGGTGTGGGTGTTCTTCAGTTTCTGCTGGGGATTAACAAAGCCTGATTTAGGTGTCAGGGACCTGGTCAGCGTGTTACACCACTGTGTTGAGGATGGGAGGATGGGGCAGAGATGGCGCAGCAACCTAAGTGTCATATTCCATCAGAGCAAAACATTGTGGCAGACAAGCTGAGAAGGACCAGGAGCGTGCCTCATTAATGGAAACTGAGTCTGAGGGCATCTTCTTGGATTTGATCCAGCTGTGAGGAACACCTCAGACAGTTCTGTTTGCCTCCATTCACAACAAACATTCTGCTCCAGAGCTCCTTGCAAGCAGACCTGGCAAACCATTGCACTCTCTTTTTCTTTGGTAAGAATGGAACTGTTTACCTTTTCACTGATATCCAAGGTTGTTCTGAAGATTTAGGAGTCTTCAAGGATCTTTGTGATGACTCCCTTCTGTCCCAGGGAACAATGGTTCTCCCTTGTTTTGGAAATGTCCAATTAACATGTTTCCTCATAGTCTGGACCTACTCACTTAATACAGGTCATTTGATACATCCCAGCTTGAAACAACTTCAGCTAACTACCTGAATGACAGTTTTAATACATTTTAGGCACTTATTTTCTGGGGATCTGCAGCACGTGTTAAAAGAGGCAAAGAAACCTGCATACATCAGCAAATGGAAAATGTTTTCTGGTTGACGACATACAAAGTATCAGGACCCTTTTAAAGCTAGTATTTCTCTGGTTCTACAGTATTTGTATGAGTTGTTTATTCTTACTGACTAGGACATTCTGTTCCTGTCCTGAGTAATGCATGATCTGTAACACAGCTTTTACTTTTAACTTGCTAGGAACAACTATACATCACTCTAAAACAGATGGGCTAGTTGAATGATTTATCGTAACTTTAGTCTGTGTTACAAAAGGCTAAAGAGATTGATGGAAATACTGGGACCAAATTGCTGCGTACCGTCTCTGTGCTGTAAGTGAAACGCCACAAACTGCAAGTGGATTCACAACATTTGAGTTGCTACATGGCAGACATCCCTGAGGTTTGCTTGATACAGTGAAAGAAACATGTAGGGTACAAAACATCCCTCCTTAATGTTTATCTTCAGCTTCAGTGTAGGTAACATTGTTTCAGCTCAGCGCATTGCTGTCTTTTGCTTTTGTGATTACAAACAATTAAAAACTATCTTGTGATTATCTTTGACTTTGGTAGTTATTTTATCTCTAACTTGGCTTTAGTGCATTTTACTAAGCTTTTGAGTTAGTTTATTTTAGCGAAAAGACCTCTAACATTCAAGGAATTACTCTTATTATTTTTGGTCAAAATTCCTTTCCTTTTATTATAAAGCCTGTTGATATCATGGTTCCACCAAGTGAGCTTGTTGGAGTTTGCCCTGCACTTGTTCCTGTGGGGTAGAACAGCATCTATACAGCTGTTTACATGCTGGTATAGTGTAGTGGTGTACGCTTCTATGTATTCAGTGGAGATAACTGGGTTTGTTGGGGATTTGAAACTTGTCAGTGTATCACTTAGGAGTAGGTAGTTTGTCTTAAATAAATGTCTAAAGGTACCTTGGGTGGTTTTAGTTTTATTTTGAAGGAGACTGCTTTATGGTCAGACCTAACAAATGAAGATGATACGGAAAGGATAGTGCAAGATTCTCCCATATTAGTAAGTACAAGATCCAAGATTTTACTCTCAGTTTCAGGGCGTTTCTATTGACAAAGTCCAGGAATCTCTGTGCTTGTGCACTGGTGGTGGTGTAGGTTTCCCAGTCTGTAGTTGAATAGTTTAGATCACCTCAGAAAATTATCTTGAGTTTAATACAGAGTGATTCTAGCTCCAGATTGGCATTGTGGCTTTTGTGTCATAGAGGAAATTCTAGAGCTAGGTAATATATGGTACAGAACCTTTCTGATGGTTATTTGGACATGCAGAAGCTGTACTGCATCCTGCTGCGTAACCAGCCTTGATGCGAGTCCCTTCTGGATGTAGACTGATATACCTCCACCTTTTTTCCCCTGCTGCACTGTAGCTGCTCTTAAACATGTGGAAGGCATTACAGCCCTGCACAGCTGGAGTGCTCTCTGCTGTTTTAAACCATGTCTTAGTCACTACACAGCTGTCAGTGTCTTCCAGAAGGGCATGTAGGGATCTGAGTTTCTTGTTCAGGTTCCTAGCATTAGTCAACAATGCTGTCATATTTTCCTTTGCTTGTTTCATTATGTTGGTAGATTAATCAGGCTGGCATTGCCTAAAAAAGGCATCATGGGGGTGGACAAATTCTTTGCCAATATTCAAAACCCTAGAGGGGATAGATGCAGACCATCCCTAGCAAAGCACCGTGGTCTGTTGATCATATCCTTAGAGACTGACAAATCTTGGACTCCCACTAAATGACACCAAAATTTAAGCCAGTTTTTGAAGTCAATTATTTTTTTGCTCATATTGCGGCATCACCCTTAGAGAGGGTAGAATGCTGTTCAGTGTTAGGCTCATACCAGAATTGGACACACAGTCTTGAGAGCTCCATCACATTTCTCTTCCTTTAATCCAGAGAGGTGCAACTTAAGTTGCTGACACCGGCATGAGCTATATGACAGAGTGATACTGGTACGTGTTGTCCAATGACTTGATTGCATGCATGATCTGGTGGATCCTGGCACGAGACCAGTAACTGACCATCACTCTTTCCTTGCTCAGCCTGCTAAGAGGTACAGCTGTAGGTCTTGCAATAAAGTCCCTATAACTAGAATGTTTGGTTGGGTCAATACCTGCCCTACAGCTCAGCATCTGTGACTTTGGGACTCCTTGTGCTATGTGAGGAAGTAGATGCTGAGTATGCTTTGTGCCTGTGTTGTGTTTTGGAGGCCTTTGAGGTTTAGGCAAGTTAATGTTTAGAACCTCAGTGTAAGACAGAATATGTGTACTGTGATGGATTAGATTGTGTGTACTGTGATGGCCTTGGAAAGGTGTGATGTTTGGTGTACTGCTGACAGTTTTGGTGTCTGAGTTTACTGTGTGTGATATTTTTACCTCCAAGGTTATTGTATATGCGAATCTGTCATGCACTGTGTTATGCTGTTTGAGTAATAGATGATCACCAGACAACTCTAACACTGTCTCAGGATATCCATCTCAATCAGGCTGGCTAGAGAAGTTGTGGGAAGTGCTGGTCCATGATACTGACAGGAATGACTCTGGGGGCAGGGGTAACTAACTGTTTGGAGTTCAGTTTTAGGACTTGCAACTGAATATTTAAGTTTCGATACAAAACAATTAGCTTGGAAGCTTTATGCTATCAGCAAGAATCGGTAAACTAGTTATTAGTAAAAAAAAATTAATTTGATACCAAAATCAGTGCAAGCAGTGTTTGTGCACTCCACATTAAGCAATTTTATAAAAGGTATTTTAGCCTGGGGTGTAGTTTAAGGGAAGAGACTTTTCAAAATGATACTTGTGTGCTTAATTGTCAACAGCCAATAAACAGGGAGAGAGAGGGGATTATTTTGTCAAATTATCATAAAGGACGGGCAACAACAGATCTGGGTTTAAGAAAACAACTACAACAGGGTAGGTCAGAGGTAAAAACATTTAGACCCTTATCTTTGTGCTGACTGGCCTGGAACTGCCCCAACACAAAGACCAGCCCTGAACTAGCCTGACATGCACTCAGTAAACAAGAATGAAACTGGGGCTTAATGACAACAGTCAGACCACTTTAAACAGCAAAAATGCACTGCAGCTGTGTACTGGAATCACTAATATAGGCTTAGACCCTTGGCTAAAGCAGGAACACACTGCTGAAATTAATTTAAAATCAGATCAGGAAATGAAGATACTTAACTGTCTTTCTCTGTGAAACATTAAGTGGGTCAGATAAGTTCACCTATCTCAAAATGGTAGTGTGCATTTTGACATAGGAGGGGACAATAGGACAATACAGTGTTTGCATCCTTTTAAGAAACAGCATTAGCAAGTTAATTTGCAGAAAGCATTATCCTAAAATAGTAGTAAAACCGTACATTAGGGAATGATATGAGATAGCATGTGTGTTTTATGATTCTGTTTTTTTTCCCCTCCTGGAACATCTTTTAAATCTATCAGTGTGTATGTAGTGTGCATAACATATACACACACACACACACACACTACAGACATACATATACATGTGTGTATTTGTATTATATATATATATATATATATATATATATATATATATATATATATATATATATATATATATATGTGTGTGTGTGTGTTATACACACACACATACTCACAAATCCTCCCTTTAGAGAAAAAAAAGACAGAATCAATTGTTTTTCCTTCTGACAGATTAAAAAGCATGAATGATTGAAGTAGCATGTTTGTAAAAGGATTTTAACTTCTTCCCTTACTGCTTATTACAGGATTACAATAGCATGAAAATAAAAAAGAGCTTTACCTTGTCCAGCCCAGCTCTAGCCCTGGGGACAAGAAGAACAAATCAACAGTAGCACAATTGTGGCAAATCCTGTTTGGGAGAGATGAAAGGAATGCTGCCTTTGAAGTCAGTGGGAAGGCAACAAGACAGCTACTAATGTGGGGAAAAGTATTCTAGGTCAGTCATCGGAAAACTGCAGAGGGAGGGTTGCGTTTAACATCTGAAAGTTAGAAATGACAAATTCCTCAGAAGCACTGTGTCATTCATTAAAAAAATAAAAATAAATGGTATATAGAAAGGGATGTGCCCCACAGTGTAATCCCACAGTCTGAAGCCAGAGCTACCGTTTGTATAAACCAGTTCTGTTCCCATAATTACTGCCATGGTTATTTAAAAAAAAAAAAAAAAAAAAAAAAAAACTGCTGCAAAGACAAATTAACACAGATGAAAACCTACTGCAAAAACAAAGTAACAATAAAATTATGAATTTATTTATTTAAATTTGTTTTCTGGGGTAGAACGCCGATCAACCAGTCACAAATTACAGGCTCAGCCTGGGTTACATCATAATGTAACAAAACAATGTGCAACATACAAATAATATGCATGCAAAGTCTGTGCAGCTTTAACATTATTCTCCCGTTTGTATACCACTTATGTAACTTTATATTTGGTTTGTTAGATCTTCTATGTGGGTCTCTATTAATTCAGCAAAAGATGTATGCCGCAAGTATGTGCATCGATCATCAGCTGCCAAAAATCACTTCAGCGAACCATGGAATTTTTCCCCACAGATCAGAAGCACTTCCCCACCAACCGTCCAGAACACATAACATACTAAATCAAATCCACCCAAGTGGGAGGGCTTTGCCACTCACATCCCCCGAAGTGGGAGGCTATGCCCCCACACTCCCTAACTATATATACCAAGTCTGAGATCACACTATAGTGGGAAAAAGGGCTAAGTTGAGATGATGACCAAGTGTTTCCGATCTGTGGAAAAAATTCCGCAGTTCACTGAAGTGAATTTCAGCAGCTGGTAATCGATGAAGAAGTATTCGTGAATTATGTCTTTCACTGAATTAATATAGACCCACAAAGAAGATATAACAAACCAAATATACTGTCCAGTTACATAAGTGGTATACAAAGGGAAGAATAGCGTTAAAGCTGGACAGGCAGAAGTGCTACAGACGTGGGCAGTAGGAGGTAGATCAGTGTAAATCCTCATATACCCACACCTATGACTCGGTTATTGCTATTGTACAATGACTTTATTTAAGAAAGAAATTGCTTACCTTTTTTAAATAATGCCTTGTACAATGTTGCTTTAGCGTTCCTCCATGTTGTTTCCTGTTCTTCAGCGTTTGTTGACATACTGTGCATGCATGCAGGTCTTACATTCCCATGCTTGTATAATGCATTAGTGCTGTTCAGTAGAAGCAATGGAGAAAACATATTTTTATTGCTTTTTACTATTAAATCCAGGCAGTTCGGATGTACGAGAGTGTGATGAGATAGAGCAGAAATACATGGAAAATCAGGTACTTTTCTTTAGTTTTCCAGAATATACCTGATTTAGTCATGTATTTGGTCTGCCCTGCATATGTACCTCTCAATCTTTTAGCTCAAGAAATCTGGATGAAGCCTTAAATAACCAAAGACAAAGACCCCCAAATAGGACAGATTGTAAAGATTGCTGTTATAAACTTAGAAAGCTACTGGAGTAACGCAATTTGTGCTAGCGTGCATTGTCTGAAGGATATGAATTCTGAAACTCAGATGTGTGTCATTATTTAGTGACTTCACTCCTCAGTGATTTATCAGAAAACCACAAATTTTTATGAAGAACAGACCAAAATATGAGGTGAAAATCTGAACAGTTGAGAGGTATGAATAGAAAAAAGTCTGGCTGCTCAATTACTTCAGTGGCCAGACTTTTTCCTTTGGTATATGCTCAATTTACAATGGGCATACTGGTTGGTCTGTCCAATCAGCATGCTCATTTTTGTATAACAATGACTTATCATTGTATAATTGACTTTAAGGTATATAGTGGACTGACACTTTGTATCCTGAGCTCCATTCTTTGTTAATTGTGAAATTTTAGACTGTGACATTCTTGGTTCTCACTGGTGAGCAGGTACACAAACTTCTTACACCTCCAAGGTGACCTATCACTCCACCTGTCTGGCAATTCTCCATTCACAGTGGATAAGGTACTGTGTAATGTATATGTATATATGGATTCCCTTCACAATCTGGAACATTCAAAACTTCGAACTGCAAATGGTCGAGACCATAAGATTGAAGTTTTGAAACTTTGCACGTTTTGAATGAACATTGCCTGGGTAATGGCTAGTCAAAATGGCGTTAACAAACAGCGCATAACATTAAAGTATAGTAATGATATAGGGGGGTATGTGAAGTTATACGAAAAACCTGGAAAATTCTCTTAACTTATGATAAACCTATGAACATACTTGGTGAGCAACCATCGTTTTCCTTTAAACATAATAAGAACTCTAAGGATCTACTATGTAATGAGAGTAACATTGCTAATAATATGGATAAGCAATTGGTTAGACGGGGAACTTTTTCATGTAGACACTGCAAAGCGTGCTCGATGATGATGAATGGTAACATATTTGTACATCCAGTTACTGGTAAATCTTATAAAGTTTTATACAGATTGTCAAAACAAGAACTTTGTTTACCTTGCGAAATGTAAGGATTGTACATCTTTCTATGTGGGAAACATGAATTGCCATTTTAAGGAAAGAATTTTGCAGCATCAGTCTAATATAAGGACTCAAAATGTTCACAGTGCATTATATCAGCATGTTAAGAATAATGTGAATCATACATTTATTTTCCTAGCCTTACAAGTTGTGAAAATGAATGTGAGTGGTGGTGATTTGGTGAACATGACCGAATTATGTGAGACAAAATGGATCATAGAACTTAGGCTGATAGGAGCCCAGGCTTAAATGGAATGTTACCAATGAAACCAGTGTTAAAAGGGCGTAGATCTTACTATTGAAATGTGATTGGTTATTCCACTATTTAAATATCTGTGTAATATCCTGTAATGATGTCTGATGAAGTGATTGTATCCCGAAATTGCTTACCGTTACATTTTGTTGTTTTAAAGAGTTTTAACTACAGCCTGTTGGCTCAGACTTTCTTTTACTTACACATTTTTAGTACTTTTCCCTTCTGCCACAGCTTTGTCAGAGTCAACTCCTGCTGCTGGTAAGACTGCATCTTTATTATTAAAGCTCTAGGTTGTTTTGTCATAGCCAGGTTTGGAGCATACACATGATGTGCCCTTTCAATTAAAATTTTCTGTTGTGGAATACCAGTCTGGTTGTTTTTGCTCTGCAATAAAATTATTGCAGTCTGTTCTTTCCAGCTTCTCATGCACAGCAGAAAATCTCAGGTTTTTCTGTGTGCTTGGTCCTCTAATTCTATTATGTTTTAAAACATCTCTTCTTGTGCAGTCTCATATTCAGCCAGCCTTTTCTTCATTTTGACCTCTTAGTTTTGCAGTTTTATCACCTTATCTGAATATCTGTTTGAAGCGTCTTCCATTTTTCCAGCCTTTTTATTGTATGAGTTGATATACTCCATCAATGTTTCATTTATTTTAGTCAGGTCTATGTGCAGTTGTCTTATACTTTCCTCTGGGTTACTGGCAGTCATGGCTGGAGCTTGCACCGCTTTTCGCAGAATAGCTGCAATACTCTTGCCAGTCAGGATTTATTTTTTGTCACCTTTTGTACCTGATTTTCCTTCAGTTACTCTGTATTTCTTTTTTTCTGGCATCCAGGTGGTGTACTTACTAGCCAGTTACTGACATTTACCAGAACTCTAGGTCCACTGGCATTCTGTCTTAAGTTTCTGTTTTCAAACTGGGGGACCTAGCATTGTGCTGTTACTCAATGTATAGCCATCTTGGAAGTCCAAATTGTCTTATTCATAATACAGCTTGCTCTATACAGCTATCAGTATGGGTGTACAGAGATTTTGTAAATATATCAGTGTATTCTATGGTGTTTACTGGGTTTGGGTGTGCTTGGAATTTGTCCAAGGTGTTACTTAGTAGACAGTTGTTAGCCTTGGAATAGTTCCTAAATGTGTTTTGTTTTGCTGAATCCCTGGATTTCATTTTTATTTCAAGTAATACTGCCTTATGGTCAGATCTGACAAAAATATTGCATTGGGTGAGAAACATACCCCCCCCCCCCCATGTTCGTGAGTGAAAGGTCAAGGATGTTTGTACCTTGGTAGGAGTATGGACCAACTGTTCCAGGATTTTGGTGTTAAAGTTCTGGAATCACTGGGTTTGTGCATGAGAAGTGGTGTAGGATTCCCAATCTATAGAGGGAAAGTTGAGCTCTCCCGTGAATATTGTATTAGGTTGAACTGTGAGAGACTCTAGTAAATTGAGAAAGGTAGTATGGGTTTCCTGGGATATGGAAGGAGCGTATATGTTGCAAGGATATGGGGTGGCATCCTGTTTATGGTGAGTTGCACTTTTATTAGTTACAATTGGTCGTGCACTTTAACTAGTCTGGATGTGAGATTAGTCTTAATATAGGCTGACACACCTCACCTTTAGTTCTCGTCTGTGCAGTAGCTGCTCAAAAGGTGTGAAGGCATTATAAATTCACAATGTTGGGGTACCCTCAGCAACTTTAAACCATGTTTCCATTACTACACTGATGTTTACTGTCACCAGGGAGAGGAAAGCTTGCAGGGAGTGGAGTTTCTCGTTAAGATTTCTAGCATTGAGCAGTACCACCTTCAGATATTCCTTCATAGGCTCAGTTAAGATGGTAGGTTTATCAGTTTGGCATTGCCTGAAAAAAGTCACTATTGGGGTTGAAAAGATCTTTCCCAATATCTGAAAGCCTAGAGGGGATAAGTGCAGACCATCCGTGGCAAAGCAGCATGATCTGTCAATCATGTCCTCCCAGGTTGTCAAATATTGTGCCTGTCTGGACTGAAACCACAAGGAAGATTCATTTCAGGTCATTAACACCCACGTGGACTATGAGAGAGTCATACTGACACCTGTGTCAGTGACCTGAGTGCCTGTGTGACCTGATGGATCCGAGCCCCAGAAAGGCAGCTAATCATGACTCTCTCCTTGCTCAGTCTGGTGAGGAGGACAGTTTGTCTCACTATAGAGTCACCAATGTCCAGAAAAGTTGGCTGTTTTCCTTAAGGGCTTAGCAGTGAAGGCATTAGATACAGTGTTACTATGTGTCTGTAACTGTGGTAGTGTTTTAAACAGTGATTATGTGATGGCCGAGGACACTTTCTTTGATTGTACTTTGCAGGAGGTCTTAATGTTTTAGGAAGGTTACCTGTAAGTGCCTCAGCATAAGTAGTTTTATTTGTAGGGCCTTTACCCTGTGCAGTGGGCATGGTGCAAGTGCCACTGGCAACCTCTATAGGTTTACTTTTGGTTGTATGAGAGAGTTTTGCCTCCAGGTTTAAAGTGTATTTACACCTTTCACATACACTATCTGTTTTATTAAGAATAAGTGGGTTGTCAGTGTACATGAGGTGATTGCTACAATGCCTCGGAATACCCATCTCAACTAGAGTGGCCACAAAGCGAGTCAGAAAGTGCATATCCATGGCCACTGATCTACTAGGGAGGAGTCAGGGAAACTTAAATATTGAAAAAAATCAGTAAGACAAAGAACTTGAGGAGCAGTGCTCTGCTATGAGCAAAGTAGATTCTCTAGTAGTTAAAAAAATGGTCTAGAGTCTAGACAGTAATTCCACAAGAGTGCCAACCACAGACCAGAACACAGACACTTAGAATAACAGGCACAATAAGCCTTCACCAGCAATTCCAACTGTACTGGCACAGGAATTTAGACCACAAACCTTCATAATGTAATATAACTGGTTTAGAGCCCAAGTGCTTAAACGAGAACAAAGACACAGAATAACAGGCACAATTATCCTGCACCAGCAATTCTCCAGCTCAGAAGGGTAGAGGCTACCATCTCCTCCCACAAGAGTGTAGAACACAAACCTTCCTAATGTAGAATAACTGGTTTGGAGCTCAACTGTTTAAACCAAAGCAAAGACATTTAGAATAACAGGCACAATAAGCCTTCACCAACAATTCCTCATCTCATCCTCCCACAAGACTATAGAACACAAACCTTCTTAATGTAAAATAACTGGTTTGGTGCTCAAGTGTTTAAACCAGAGCTAAGACACTTTCAGAATAACAAACACAGTAAGCCTTTACCAGCAATTCCCAGCTCAGAAGAGTGGAGACTACACTCTTATCCCACAAGAGTGTAGACCACAAACTTTCTTGATTTAAAATAACTGGCCTGAAGCCCAAGTGCTTAAACCTTAAAGACATTTAGAATAACAGACAGAATATGCCTTCAACCAGCAATTTCCACCTTAGAAGGGTGTAAGCTACCCTTCCTGCCACAAGAGTGTAGTCCACAAAACTTCCTTATGTTAGATAACTAGTATGAAGCCCGGGTGCTTAAATCAAAACTAAGAGGCTTAGAGAAACGGTTACAATTTTATCAGGCTAACAAGCAGTAATAAATACAGCAGAATAAATATCCAATGTAGAATATGCCTCAGCAGTTGGAACACCAGAGGATACACAGGCCCAAGCCATTGACTATATCAAATCATGTCCTGATTATGGTTCTGTGTAGGTTACTGTTTGGGCCAGACTGTCACCCTGTGCTATCCCCTGCTGTATGTCAATACTTTTTTGACTAACTGTATCTTTCTCCATACTTTGTGAATGTTCCAACCTGTATCCACCATCTTTAGGGAAGTATCCCTCCTTTGCCACTCCAGTGTTGTGGTAAGTGCACAACCACCTGTTTTCTTCTACTTTCATGTTTGTCTGTTTTCTCCTACAACATAATTATGCTGCTACTCAGCGTATTCTTCATTCTCCTGCTACTGAAACATGATGTTCATCGTGCTACACTGCTGCAGTCATTACACTTGGGTTATCCTGCCGTCAGGCGGTCCCGCAGTCGGACAGAATTCCAAAGTCTTGGTCCGGCGTCGGTTGCTGTCACTTCTTCCCTGACGTCAGTGCGCCAGGGATATATAAGATGCATCCGACGCCATTTTCTTCAGTCTTTATTGCCACGCGGTGCCCAAAGCAGAAGCAGTTCACAGGTGCCGGACGGCTGACTCCTGAGATTTTCAAAGTCAAATTTCAGATCCAAAGTCTTCAATAAGTACCCCATTGGGGAAACTTTTTTCTTGCCTCAGACCGATGTCAGAAAAAGTTAATAATTGTATTTCTTGTGGGAAGCAAATACCTCATAAGGACATCCACTCTTACTGTATTTCATGCCTAGGTCCTGATCACGACGTCACTAGTAGTCGGTTTTGTGCTAGATTTAACAAACGCACTATAAAAAGACGTTTTGATTTTGCTTTGCACTACTTTGGCCGAAGGTTCAATTATACCATGCCGTCAGATCAACCGACGACCTCAATACCAAAAAATGCAAAGACAAGGATAAAGACAGGCATCCAAGGTCCAAAACCGACGACAAAACCTCTTCTAGGCCAGTCGCCGGTTCTCAGTGAGGCGCTTTCGCAGCCCCTGACACCCGCTATCTCAGAGCCACAGGCCGCTTCCAACTCCCACGTGGAGACAGCTAGGCCTCTGGAAACTCAAGGTATTGCTCCTACGGAAACTAATCCCTCAGATGGGTCCAGAGCCGCTGAGCAGGCTTCGGCTTCTGAGGGTGTTTTCAGGCCTTTACAACTTACCATTAAAATAACAGCCAAGACAAAGGTACCATTAAAGACAAAGAAAACAAGTACAGCATTCTCCTGGACAGTCCTCCATGCCTAAGAAACAGATGCTTAAAATGGCCGAAGACCTCATTACTCTAATCAGGGGTTCCCATCCCCCTCCTGAGAAAAGGCCTAGGCAGGATACAGACTATGATTCCACTGATCAGGTTTCCATTTCCTCTGATTCCTCTTCAGACCAGGGATACTCTCTACCCCCCTATGAGGACTCTGATGCTGAAGAATCTATCCCTTCAGCCTCTCCTCCTGAGGATTATTCTTTTGGGGAAACTTTACATACCATGAGGGAGCATTTCCATTGGGAAAGTCAGGATTACTCAGAATCCAAGAAAAGGCTCAGGGATTTCCTTTTATTGCCTCAGCACAGGCCGCTGGCTATTCTGCCTGTGCTACACATTGTGGATGATGTGTTCTCTGAATCCAGCTTATCTCCTTATTCTTTGCCCCCTGCTCCAGCCAAGCCCGACAGGTACTATAGAGTCCCTGACTCTCACAAGTTTCTTTACAAAAACCCTTCTGCTGATCCAGAAACTATTTCCCAGGGTCCAAAAGGGGTTAAGGCTTCCATTGCAAAAAATCCAGTACCCTCTGACAGAGATTTCAGAGCTTTGGATAGATGGGGAGAAAGAAAGTATACACTTCTGCAACCTTAGCAGTAAGAGCTTTAAATTGCCAGTTTCACATGCTTAAGTACCAACAATATTTAATGACTCAGTTAAAACAGAAAATTTTTGCAAGCTCAGAAGCTCCTGATTGTAAAGAAATGCAGGATTTATTGCATGCAGTTGAACAGGTGGGAAAACATACTCTGCAATGTGGTTTTGATTCTTTAGAGGCCTCTTGTAGAGCTGCAGTTACAGGTTCTGTGATTCGAAGATATGCTTGGTTAAAAGAACAGAGTTTACCTGATCATGTTAAGGCAAAATTATTGGATGCTCCTTTACAGCATGATACCTTGTTTTGTGTTAAGGCAGAAGAGGTGTTAAAGAAAATGGAGGATAAAGCTAAATCTTTGCAAACAGTCAAGGATTTCTTACAGGTACAGCCACCTCGATTTAGCAGAAATTGGCCAACAAAGGATTGGTCCTTTCCAGTGTCAGACAGGCCACAGAGAGGCAGATACAGATGCCCAAGAGGCAGATCTCAACCCCAAGGCTTAAACAGACAACGACAGTGGGGCACCTCAACCCCAAAAGGAGGTGAGGACAAGTCTCAACCTTACAGGAAACAGTCACAATGACTTTCCCCTTCGTCCGCCAAGCACGTCCCTTTTGGAAGCCCCCTTAGGGGGAAAACTAGGACTTTTTTCTCAAAACTGGCAAACAATCACCCAAGACAAATGGGTTCTGAATATTGTGTCTCAAGGTTACAGGTTCCACTTTCATACTTTACCAAGACTAAAAGGAATGCCAGACCTGCCACAAAATCAATGGGCAGAGGCACAAAAACAAATTTCAGCCCTCATGGACATGAGAGCTATTCAAAAAGTACCACAACAGGAACAAGGACAAGGATTTTACTCGAGACTCTTCATGGTCCCTAGAAAGGACAAGGCCTGGAGGCCCATAATAGACCTTTCAATTCTGAATACTTATCTGGATATTCCAAAATTCAAAATGTTGACATTACAGCAGCTTCTACTCATGCTTGGCTTGCTACTCTGGACCTCAAAGAGGCATACCTGCATGTCCCTATCAGACAAAATTGCAGAAGATACCATAGATTCAAAGCTGGTACAATGCACTACCAATTCTCTGCACTGCCCTTTGGCTTGTCTACTGCGCCCAGGGTCTTCACAAAGTGCCTGGTACCAGTAATTGCATTTTGCAGACAAAAAGGAATTCAAATATATCCATACCTGGACGACTGCCTCATTCAAGCAGAGACAAAGGACATTCTTCTACAGCATCTGGCATTTGTAAAAAGGTTGCTAATTTCTCTAGGATACACAGTAAACGAAAAGAAGTTAAAACTAGTGCCCTCGCAACAGATTATATTCCTGGGTGCCAGCTTAAATACAACGGTCCAGATGGCTTACCTCACACCAGACAAACAAGTTCAACTAACTCAATATTTTCAATTACTGGCAAAAAAGTCCCATCTCCCTGCAAGAAAAATTCTGCAGGCCCTGGGATTCATGGAATCCTGCATTCTACTAATACCATATGCCAGAGTGCATATGAGGAAATTGCAATGGTACCTAAAAAGTGTTTGGACTCAACACTCTCACAGTTTAGAAGTAGTAATACCAATGATACCCTGCCTACAGCAGGAGTTTCGATGGTGGGCACAGGCATGTTACCTAAACAAGGGTCAGCCTTTTACCCAACCCACAGCCAGGCAAACTCTAACAACAGATGCTTCGGATTACGCCTGGGGAGCACACATGGCAGTAAAATGCATTCAGGGCAAGTGGACCACAGACCAGATGCATCTTCACATCAATCAAAAAGAGGTGTTGGCTGTTCAAAATGCCCTAACAGCTTTCAAGGACCTTCTGCATCCAGGACAATTATTACTAAAGACAGACAACACCACAGTAATGTGGTACATAAACAAGCAAGGGGGCACTCATTCTTATACGCTATGCAGGCAAGCCATGACCTTATGGAACACAGCTCTAATGTATCAAGTTCACCTGCAAGCACAATTCCTGCCAGGAAAGAAAAATACTCTGGCAGATGATCTAAGCAGAAATATCATGGACCCTCACGAATGGAAATTGAATCCACAAATCTTCAACATGGTAACGCAAAAATGGGGATGCCCAGGCATAGATCTTTTTTGCCTCCCCACTGAATTGCCAACTACAAAAATTCTGCACAAGGACTTATCACAAACAAGCATGGAAAGTGGACGCTCTCTTGTTCAGCTGGAAAAACCTAAAAGTTTATGCCTTCCCGCCACTGCCTCTCCTTTCAAAGGTACTCCTAAAAGCCAGACAAGAAAAACCACAGATGATCCTGATTGCTCCAGACTGGCCATGCCAGCACTGGTACCCCATCTTAAGGAACTTGGCTCAAGGACCACCATGGAATTTATCTCAAATTCCACACCTTCTGACTCAACTAAACAATCAGATCCTGCATGGTCAGCTCAAAACCCTAAACGTAGCTGCATGGCAGATACATTAGCCAAACAGGCAACACCTCTCTCTAAAGCTGTTATGGATGTCATTTTGGAGGCCAGGAGGCCTAGCACCAGGAAAGCTTACTCAGAAAAATGGAAGAGATTCTGCGCCTGGAACCAGTCTCAAAACCTTGACCCTCTTGTTCCAAACATTCCTCAGATTTTACAATACTTAACTGAGATGCTGGACAGAGGCCTATCCTTCTCATCATTACAGCCGAGTGCTCCTCCAGGCGTCTTCTGCAGTTAACACCTACTGCTCCTCTAGGCGTCAAATATGGATTGTTCATATTTGTATTAATAATTCCAAAACCATGTTACTTACAAGGTACCAGGATATTTTGTCTTGAACCATATGTGATGGCAAACACAACTCTGTTGATATTTGACCTCTTTCAATGAGAGATTTCTAGAACTGTAAGGTGATAACTTAGTTTTTAAAGGCTTAAGCCACGCCCACTAGGGGGTTAAAGGTGCACACTCAAAAGAGCTGCTCCGGAGTGAATGAGTTCCACGCCTCTGCCATTTCAGCACATTATATAACACGGATCCTCCTTTATTCTCTCATCTCTTGCTAAAGCAGCACCTCAGAGGGGCTAAAAACATAACCGCCCCGGAGAGCACCAACACTGACTTGGGACCTCAATTTCGTTTTGGAAAAACTGGCCCTACCACCTTTTGAGCCAGCCAATACAGCCGATCTAAAATTGTTATCATGGAAAACAGCTCTGCTCCTGGCAGTAACTTGAGCATGAAGAGTCTCAGAGCTACAGGCATTAATGGCAGTGGAACCTTTTATAATTTCTCATCAGGACAGGGTTTCTTTAAGGACAAACCCTACCTTTATGCCAAAGGTGATATCTAGTGTGGCTCTTAACCAAACCATCCATTTGCCAATTTTTTATCCAAACCCCCAGAATAAAGGGGAGAAACTTCTGCATTCTTTGGACATACACAGGCAGCTATGCTTCTACTTGGACAAAACAAAAGCTTTCAGGAAAACTGAGCAACTGTTTGTAGCATATGCTGCAGGATCACAGGGCAAGGCTATCTCAAAGCAGACTATATCCAAATGGATAGGACACTGTATTCATTACTGCTACACACAGCATGGAAAATCAGTCCCAAATACCATTAGGCCACATTCCACCAGGGCAATAGCCACTTTAACAGCCTTTCTCAGAGGAGTACCTACCAATGAAATTTTGGAGGCTGTAACTTGGAGTTCAGTGCACACCTTCAGCAAGCATTACCACCTGCCTCTTTATTCTAAATCCAGAGCAGGATTTGCCACTGCAGTTCTGCAGGGCCTCATAGCCAATCCTAACTCTCGATAAACCAGCCACCCAACCTTAGCTTTAGGATTCTACCCAAGTGTAATGACTGCAGCAGTGTAACATGATGAACATAGTACAGTTTTGTACCTACCATAAATGTAGATGTTCGAGTGTTCACACTGCTGCAGTCCAGGTTACCCTCCCTCCATCCCCTCTGAACTAGCTGGACTTATCTATACCTTTCTATCCTATACAACCTTTATGGTGTATTTGCTTGTAACTGAAGGTATTGCTTTCATTTTATATGTATATTTTTTATTAGCAATATGTATTGCCTGTCTATTGGGGGCACCTGACATCTGGGGCAAGAAAAACTGAAGAAAATGGCGTCGGATGCATCTTATATACCCCTGACGCACTGACGTCAGGGAAGAAGCGACAGCAACCAACGCCGGACCAAGACTTTGGAACTCTGGCTTGACTGCGGGACCGCCTGACGGCAGGATAACCCAAATGTAATGACTGCAGCAGTGTGAACACTCGAACATCTACATTTATGGTAGGTACAAAACTGTACTTTTCATTGTACCATAACAATATAATAGCTCTCAGCATCTCTCCAACTCTGTCCCAACCACCTGTTCATACTTCCTCCCTACAGTGTCCACACATCGCGCCAAACCTACTTAATGACATCCCTCACTTTTACTCCAAATATATTCTGATTAACTCTTCAATTCAAACCAAAACAAAATTAGTGTGAAAAATACTCTCCAAAAACAAGCATCAGTAATAACACAGTATACTAAAATCCTTCTAGGATGACGCATTCCCCCAATCCTGGCCCCACCTATCACAGTTAAGCAGTTTTCTTCCACGCACAACTCTAGAGCTATAACAGTCAGCCCCATCCCCGGTAATCTAACCTTTGTTGTCATAAATGTTAGAAGCATAATAAATAAAATTACTGAACTGCATGGCTTGATTACCCAACATAAGCCTGATGTTATTGTTGTAACTGAAACTTTGAACAACTCTGGCTCTAGCATCATCTGTAATGATCATATAAAGAGGAAGGGTGGTGGTATTGCTTTAATATTTCCCAACAACTACCAAATATTTCCTTACAACAAACCAATACCAAAATTCAGTTCACCAGAGCATCTTATAACTTTCCTGAAATTAAACAAATATAAGCAACTATGTATTACTGTTTTTTTACATCCCTTCTGGTGACAATACAGTTATACTGGAAGATATCCTACATTGGATACCCAAAACAATTCCATAATACTGATTGGTGATGTGAATATCAGTTGGTTGGAAATAAACTTTAACTCGCCTTCATCTAGTGTGAACTTATTTGGTTTCACTAATTAATAGCCCCACACATTACAGCAAGGCATCACATTCCCTAGTAGATTGCATCCTAGTATCTAATCCTAGCAAATACACCACCTTAGCCTCAGTGATCATCTCTCAATCTATCCATCCAGACATCCCACAAATCTACTAAAAAGTACGTTTGTAAAACAACATGCAATCTTTCCAAGTTTCACCCAGAAATGTTCATTACTAACCTATCATCTATTAACTGAAAATTCCTAAAAGTCATCCCATTAGATGGTGCTCTAAGTTAATAAAATACAACTTTCCTGAATATCCTAAATAGCCCTGCACCTCCTAGAAGGAAGAAACTAAAACAAATAATGTAGTTTGGCAATACAAAAAGAGTAGAATGCTAATGCAGGATAGAGAAAAAGCATGGAAGGAAAGGCAAAAGTATAAAAAGCCTCATCTTGAAAATCTTCATAATGGCTCGCAATTGTACTACTAAGCAAAGTAATGACAACAAGAAAACTGTACTATAACTTTCAGAATAATAGTAAACACAATCCTACAAAATTTAAAATTTTAGGCTGATATTAAAGACATTTTGCATCCTGGCCATAAATTCCACCAAAACCCCTCTCCCAGTACATCATCACTTGAAGTCAGAATACATCTCTTATTTCATAGATGGTATAGCATCTCTAACCAAGGATTCCTCAACATCTAATCCCAACCCTGCCTAACAGCCTCATAGGTTCATAGGTGTTTACTAGGCTAACGACCACAAGGACCTTTTTAAGCCTGGCCATGCATCCCAAACCACTGACAAGTTATGATACTCTTCATAAGTGTAAGCAGGGGCTTGGGAGATGAACCATTTACAAGCTACCTCTGTCCATTAGAGACATAGGTGCCAAACCAGGGATAAATTTCCAGTTTACCATCCAGTTGTCCAAGTTGCACTTGATCTGGGTTTGGGAGGGACTCTACTTCACATGGATGGGGACATTCACTGTGCAATTACTTCTGCTGGGAATTGTGTTACAGAGTTAATAAAATCTTGATGGTATCAAGATTAGAGCCTTGCCTTGGTTGAATTTTGTGCCATTATGCCATTTTTGAGAGTCCCAGGATGAAGCATCCTTCACACACAGTTCTCAGTTTGGGGCATGAGTATGTCTTTGTCTGAAAATAAGACTTGATAACTTAACAGGTGAGATATTGCAGTGTGATCAGATTGTCATACATGTCTCCATTATTTAATTCCTAAAGGAGGTTGCTTTTATGCTGAGATTTATCAACACATGAATGAGATGATGTTTGTTTTAAACCTTGCCATTATATAGAACTGAATGGAATTGTACATCTCTACCTGGTTCCCACCGTCATAGGTTCCTTGCTTTGGTGAACTAGCTCAGGGCCTGTTAACAATCCAGGCCCTTTTCAGTGTCACAGGTGCTCATTTAGTCATGCATTTCCTTCCTAAGAGCATGAATTGATTATCTGAGTATAACTGACAAAGGGAGTTTATTCCATAGCTTTGTGAGTTTGAAGTTGTCAAGCTGCCAGGGGAGGTCAGTGGGAGCTTGTTTTTGAGCAACAAGCTCTATATTCACAACTACTGCACAGTGCATGTCATCCCCCATGCATTAATGACATTATCCTACTGCGCAGTGTATGTCCTCCCCCATGCATTAGTGACATTATCCTACTGCACAGTGCATGTCCTCCCCATGCATTAGTGACATTATCCTACTGCGCAGTGCATGTCCTCCCCCATGCATTAGTGACATTATCCTACTGCTCAGTGCATGTCCTCCCCATGCATTACTGACATTATCCTACTGCTCAGTGCATGTCCTCCCCATGCATTACTGACATTATCCTACTGCTCAGTGCATGTCCTCCCCATGCATTACTGACATTATCCTACTGCTCAGTGCATGTCCTCCCCCATGCATTAGTGACACTATCCTACTGCTCAGTGCATGTCCTCCCCAAGCATTAGTGACATTATCCTACTGCGCAGTGCATGTCCTCCCCATGCATTAGTGACATTATCCTACTGCGCAGTGCATGTCCTCCCCATGCATTAGTGACATTATCCTACTGCGCAGTGCATGTCCTCCCCATGCATTAGTGACATTATCCTACTGCGCAGTGCATGTCCTCCCCATGCATTAGTGACATTATCCTACTGCTCAGTGCATGTCCTCCCCATGCATTAGTGACATTATCCTACTGCGCAGTGCATGTCCTCCCCATGCATTAGCGACATTATCCTACTGCTCAGTGCATGTCCTCCCCCATGCATTAGTGACATTATCCTACTGCTCAGTGCATGTCCTCCCCCATGGATTAGTGACATTATCCTACTGCTCAGTGCATGTCCTCCCCATGCATTAGTGACATTATCCTACTGCTCAGTGCATGTCCTCCCCATGCATTAGTGACATTATCCTACTGCTCAGTGCTTGTCCTCCCCATGCATTAGTGACATTATCCTACTGCTCAGTGCTTGTCCTCCCCCATGCATTAGTGACATTATCCTACTGCTCAGTGCATGTCCTCCCCATGCATTAGTGACATTATCCTACTGCTCAGTGCATGTCCTCCCCATGCATTACTGACATTATCCTACTGCTCAGTGCATGTCCTCCCCATGCATTACTGACATTATCCTACTGCTCAGTGCATGTCCTCCCCATGCATTACTGACATTATCCTGCTGCTCAGTGCATGTCCTCCCCCACGCATTAGTGACATTATCCTACTCCTCGGTGCATGTCCTCCAAGTTGCATTACTGACATTATCCTACTTTTCAGTGCATGTCTTCCCCCATGCATTAGTGACATTATCCTACTGCTCAGTGCATGTCCTCCCCATGCATTAGTGACATTATCCTACTGCTCAGTGCATGTCCTACTGCTCAGTGCATGTCCTCCCCCGTGCATTAGTGACATCGTCCTACTGCTCAGTGCATGTCCTCCCCCGTGCATTAGTGACATCGTCCTACTGCTCAGTGCATGTCCTCCCCATGCATTAGTGACATTATCCTACTGCGCAGTGCATGTCCTCCCCATGCATTAGTGACATTATCCTACTGCTCAGTGCTTGTCCTCCCCATGCATTAGTGACATTATCCTACTGCTCAGTGCTTGTCCTCCCCATGCATTAGTGACATCATCCTACTGTTCAATGCATGTCCTCCCCATGCATTAGTGACATTATCCTACTGCTCAGTGCATGTCCTCCCCATGCATTAGTGACATTATCCTACTGCTCAGTGCATGTCCTCCCCATGCATTAGTGACATTATCCTACTGCTCAGTGCATGTCCTCCCCCATGCATTAGTGACATTATCCTACTGCTCAGTGCATGTCCTCCCCATGCATTAGTGACATTATCCTACTGCTCAGTGCATGTCCTCCCCATGCATTATTGACATTATCCTACTGCTCAGTGCATGTCCTCCCGCATGCATTAGTGACATTATCCTACTGCTCAGTGCATGTCCTCCCCATGCATTAGTGACATTATCCTACTGCTCAGTGCATGTCCTCCCCCATGCATTAGTGACATTATCCTACTGCTCAGTGCATGTCCTCCCCATGCATTAGTGACATTATCCTACTGCTCAGTGCATGTCCTCCCCATGCATTAGTGACATTATCCTACTGCGCAGTGCATGTCCTCCCCATGCATTAGTGACATTATCCTACTGCTCAGTGCATGTCCTCCCCATGCATTAGTGACATTATCCTACTGCGCAGTGCATGTCCTCCCCATGCATTAGTGACATTATCCTACTGCGCAGTGCATGTCCTCCCCATGCATTAGTGACATTATCCTACTGCTCAATGCATGTCCTCCCCATGCATTAGTGACATTATCCTACTGCGCAGTGCATGTCCTCCCCATGCATTAGTGACATTATCCTACTGCGCAGTGCATGTCCTCCCCATGCATTAGTGACATTATCCTACTGCTCAGTGCATGTCCTCCCCATGCATTAGTGACATTATCCTACTGCGCAGTGCATGTCCTCCCCATGCATTAGTGACATTATCCTACTGCGCAGTGCATGTCCTCCCCATGCATTAGTGACATTATCCTACTGCTCAGTGCATGTCCCCCCATGCATTAGTGACATTATCCTACTGCTCAGTGCATGTCCTCCCCATGCATTACTGACACTATCCTACTGCTCAGTGCATGTCCTCCCCATGCATTAGTGACATTATCCTACTGCTCAGTGCATGTCCTCCCCATGCATTAGTGACATTATCCTACTGCTCAGTGCATGTCCTCCCCAAGCATTAGTGACATTATCCTACTGCGCAGTGCATGTCCTCCCCATGCATTAGTGACATTATCCTACTGCGCAGTGCATGTCCTCCCCATGCATTAGTGACATTATCCTACTGCGCAGTGCATGTCCTCCCCCATGCATTAGTGACATTATCCTACTGCTCAGTGCATGTCCTCCCCATGCATTAGTGACATTATCCTACTGCTCAGTGCATGTCCTCCCCATGCATTAGTGACATTATCCTACTGCTCAGTGCATGTCCTCCCCATGCATTAGTGACATTATCCTACTGCGCAGTGCATGTCCTCCCCATGCATTAGTGACATTATCCTACTGCTCAGTGCATGTCCTCCCCATGCATTAGTGACATTATCCTACTGCTCAGTGCATGTCCTCCCCCATGCATTAGTGACATTATCCTACTGCTCAGTGCATGTCCTCCCCATGCATTAGTGACATTATCCTACTGCTCAGTGCATGTCCTCCCCATGCATTAGTGACATTATCCTACTGCGCAGTGCATGTCCTCCCCATGCATTAGTGACATTATCCTACTGCTCAGTGCATGCCGTGCCCCATGCATTAGCGACATTATCCTACTGCTCAGTGCATGTCCTCCCCATGCATTAGTGACATTATCCTACTGCGCAGTGCATGTCCTCCCCATGCATTAGTGACATTATCCTACTGCTCAATGCATGTCCTCCCAATGCATTAGTGACATTATCCTACTGAGTAGTGCATGTCCTCCCCATGCCTTAGTGACATTATCCTACTGCTCAGTGCATGTCCTCCCCATGCATTAGTGACATTATCCTACTGCTCAGTGCATGTCCTCCCCATGCATTAGTGACATTATCCTACTGCTCAGTGCATGTCCTCCCCATGCATTAGCGACATTATCCTACTGCTCAGTGCATGTCCTCCCCATGCATTAGTGACATTATCCTACTGCTCAGTGCATGTCCTCCCCCATGCATTAGTGACATTATCCTACTGCTCAGTGCATGTCCTCCCCATGCATTAGTGACATTATCCTACTGCTCAGTGCATGTCCTCCCGCATGCATTAGTGACATTATCCTACTGCTCAGTGCATGTCCCCCCATGCATTACTGACATTATTCTACTACGCAGTGCATGTCCTCCCCATGCATTAGTGATATTATCCTACTGCTCAGTGCATGTCCTCCCCATGCATTAGTGACATTATCCTACTGCTCAATGCATGTCCTCCCCATGCATTAGTGACATTATCCTACTGCTCAGTGCATGTCCTCCCCATGCCTTAGTGACATTATCCTACTGCTCAGTGCATGTCCTCCCCATGCATTAGTGACATTATCCTACTGCTCAGTGCATGTCCTCCCCATGCATTAGTGACATTATCCTACTGCTCAGTGCATGTCCTCCCCATGCATTAGTGACATTATCCTACTGCTCAGTGCATGTCCTCCCCATGCATTACTGACATTATCCTACTGCTCAGTGCATGTCCTCCCCATGCATTACTGACATTATCCTACTGCTCAGTGCATGTCCTCCCCATGCATTAGTGACATTATCCTACTGCTCAATGCATGTCCTCCCCATGCATTAGTGACATTATCCTACTGCTCAGTGCATGTCCTCCCCATGCCTTAGTGACATTATCCTACTGCTCAGTGCATGTCCTCCCCATGCATTAGTGACATTATCCTACTGCTCAGTGCATGTCCTCCCCATGCATTAGTGACATTATCCTACTGCTCAGTGCATGTCCTCCCCCATGCATTAGTGACATTATCCTACTGCTCAGTGCATGTCCTCCCCATGCATTAGTGACATTATCCTACTGCTCAGTGCATATGTCCCCCCATGCATTAGTGACATTATCCTACAGTGCATGTCCTCCCCCATGCATTAGTGACATTATCCTACTGCTCAGTGCATGTCCTCCCCATGCATTACTGACATTATCCTACTGCTCAGTGCATGTCCTCCCCATGCATTACTGACATTATCCTATTGCTCAATGCATGTCCTCCCCATGCATTAGTGACATTATCCTACTGCTCAGTGCATGTCCTCCCCGTGCATTAAAGACATTATCCTACTACTCAGTGCTTGTCCTCCCCATGCATTAGTGACATTATCCTACTGCTCAATGCATGTCCTCCCCATGCATTAGTGACATTATCCTACTGCTCAGTGCATGTCCTCCCCATGCATTAGTGACATTATCCTACTGCTCAGTGCATGTCATCCCCATGCATTAGTGACATTATCCTACTGCTCAGTGCATGTCCTCCCCATGCATTAGTGACATTATCCTACTGCTCAGTGCATGTCCTCCCCATGCATTAGTGACATTATCCTACTGCTCAGTGCATGTCCTCCCCCATGCATTAGTGACATTATCCTACTGCTCAGTGCTTGTCCTCCCCATGCATTAGTGACATTATCCTACTGCTCAGTGCTTGTCCTCCCCATGCATTAGTGACATTATCCTACTGCTCAGTGCATGTCCTCCCCATGCATTAGTGACATTATCCTACTGCTCAGTGCTTGTCCTCCCCATGCATTAGTGACATTATCCTATTGCTCAGTGCATGTCCTCCCCATGCATTAGTGACATTATCCTACTGCGCAGTGCATGTCCTCCCCATGCATTAGTGACATTATCCTACTGCTCAGTGCATGTCCTCCCCATGCATTAGTGACATTATCCTACTGCTCAGTGCATGTCCTCCCCATGCATTAGTGACATTATCCTACTGCTCAGTGCATGTCCTCCCCATGCATTAGTGACATTATCCTACTGCTCAGTGCATGTCCTCCCCATGCATTAGTGACATTATCCTACTGCTCAGTGCATGTCCTCCCCCATGCATTAGTGACATTATCCTACTGCTCAGTGCATGTCCTCCCCCATGCATTAGTGACATTATCCTACTGCTCAGTGCATGTCCTCCCCATGCATTAGTGACATTATCCTACTGCTCAGTGCATGTCCTCCCCCATGCATTAGTGACATTATCCTACTGCTCAGTGCATGTCCTCCCCATGCATTAGTGACATTATCCTACTGCTCAGTGCATGTCCTCCCCATGCATTAGTGACATTATCCTACTGCTCAGTGCATGTCCTCCCCATGCATTAGTGACATTATCCTACTGCGCAGTGCATGTCCTCCCCATGCATTAGTGACATTATCCTACTGCGCAGTGCATGTCCTCCCCATGCATTAGTGACATTATCCTACTGCGCAGTGCATGTCCTCCCCATGCATTAGTAACATTATCCTAATGGGCAGTGCATGTCCTCACCATGCATTAGTAACATTATCCTACTGCGCAGTGCATGTCCTCCCCCATGCATTAGTGACATTATCCTACTGCTCAGTGCATGTCCTCCCCCATGCATTAGTGACATTATCCTACTGCTCAGTGCATGTCCTCCCCCATGTATTAGCGACATTATCCTACTGCTCAGTGCATGTCCTCTCCCATGCATTAGTGATGTTATCCTACTGCTCAGTGCATGTCCTCCCCCATGCATTAGCGACATTATCCTACTGTGCAGTGCATGTCCTCCCCCATGCATTAGCGACATTATCCTACTGCTCAGTGCATGTCCTCCCCATGCATTAGTGACATTATCCTACTGCTCAGTGCATGTCCTCCCCATGCATTAGTGACATTATCCTACTGCTCAGTGCATGTCCTCCCATGCATTAGTGACATTATCCTACTGCTCAGTGCATGTCCTCCCCATGCATTAGTGACATTATCCTACTGCTCAGTGCATGTCCTCCCCATGCATTAGTGACATTATCCTACTGCTCAGTGCATGTCCTCCCCCATGCATTAGTGACATTATCCTACTGCTCAGTGCATGTCCTCCCCCATGCATTAGTGACATTATCCTACTGCTCAGTGCATGTCCTCCCCATGCATTAGTGACATTATCCTACTGCTCAGTGCATGTCCTCCCCATGCATTACTGACATTATCCTACTGCTCAGTGCATGTCCTCCCCATGCATTAGTGACATTATCCTACTGCTCAGTGCATGTCCTCCCCATGCATTAGTGACATTATCCTACTGCTCAGTGCATGTCCTCCCCATGCATTAGTGACATTATCCTACTGCGCAGTGCATGTCCTCCCCATGCATTAGTGACATTATCCTACTGCGCAGTGCATGTCCTCCCCATGCATTAGTGACATTATCCTACTGCTCAGTGCTTGTCCTCCCCATGCATTAGTGACATTATCCTATTGCTCAGTGCATGTCCTCCCCATGCATTAGTGACATTATCCTACTGCGCAGTGCATGTCCTCCCCATGCATTAGTGACATTATCCTACTGCGCAGTGCATGTCCTCCCCATGCATTAGTGACATTATCCTACTGCTCAGTGCATGTCCTCCCCATGCATTAGTGACATTATCCTACTGCTCAGTGCATGTCCTCCCCATGCATTAGTGACATTATCCTACTGCTCAGTGCATGTCCTCCCCATGCATTAGTGACATTATCCTACTGCTCAGTGCATGTCCTCCCCATGCATTAGTGACATTATCCTACTGCTCAGTGCATGTCCTCCCCATGCATTAGTGACATTATCCTACTGCTCAGTGCATGTCCTCCCCCATGCATTAGTGACATTATCCTACTGCTCAGTGCATGTCCTCCCCCATGCATTAGTGACATTATCCTACTGCTCAGTGCATGTCCTCCCCATGCATTAGTGACATTATCCTACTGCTCAGTGCATGTCCTCCCCATGCATTAGTGACATTATCCTACTGCTCAGTGCATGTCCTCCCCATGCATTAGTGACATTATCCTACTGCTCAGTGCATGTCCTCCCCATGCATTAGTGACATTATCCTACT
The DNA here is from genome assembly GCF_019279795.1 of Protopterus annectens. NCBI lineage: Eukaryota > Metazoa > Chordata > Ceratodontiformes > Protopteridae > Protopterus > Protopterus annectens. The sequence continues at coordinate 396,564,257 of NC_056740.1, read as the reverse complement.
GCTCAGTGCATGTCCTCCCCATGCATTAGTGACATTATCCTACTGCTCAGTGCATGTCCTCCCCATGCATTAGTGACATTATCCTACTGCGCAGTGCATGTCCTCCCCATGCATTAGTGACATTATCCTACTGCGCAGTGCATGTCCTCCCCCATGCATTAGTGACATTATCCTACTACACAGTGCATGTCCTCCCCATGCATTAGTGACATTATCCTACTGCTCAATGCATGTCCTCCCCATGCATTAGTGACATTATCCTACTGCTCAGTGCATGTCCTCCCCATGCCTTAGTGACATTATCCTACTGCGCAGTGCATGTCCTCCCCATGCATTAGTGACATTATCCTACTGCGCAGTGCATGTCCTCCCCATGCATTAGTGACATTATCCTACTGCTCAGTGCATGTCCTCCCCCAACCATTAATGACATTATCCTACTGTGCAGTGCATGTCTTCCCCCATGCAATGCATTAGTGACATTATCCTACTGCTCAGTGCATGTCCTCCCCCATGCATTAGTGACATTATCCTACTGCACCGTGCATGTCCTCCCCATGCATTAGTGACATCCTACTGCTCAGTGCTTGTCCTCCCCATGCATTAGTGACATTATCCTACTGCTCAGTGCTTGTCCTCCCCATGCATTAGTGACATTATCCTACTGCTCAGTGCTTGTCCTCCCCCATGCATGTGACACTATCCTACTGCTCAGTGCATGTCCTCCCCATGCATTAGTGACATTATCCTACTGCTCAGTGCATGTCCTCCCCATGCATTAGTGACATTATCCTACTGCTCAGTGCATGTCCTCCCCATGCATTAGTGACATTATCCTACTGCTCAGTGCATGTCCTCCCCATGCATTAGTGACATTATCCTACTGCTCAGTGCATGTCCTCCCCATGCATTAGTGACATTATCCTACTGCTCAGTGCATGTCCTCCCCCATGCATTAGTGACATTATCCTACTGCTCAGTGCATGTCCTCCCCATGCATTAGTGACATTATCCTACTGCTCAGTGCTTGTCCTCCCCATGCATTAGTGACATTATCCTACTGCTCAGTGCTTGTCCTCCCCATGCATTAGTGACATTATCCTACTGCTCAGTGCTTGTCCTCCCCATGCATTACTGACATTATCCTACTGCTCAGTGCATGTCCTCCCCATGCATTAGTGACATTATCCTACTGCTCAGTGCATGTCCTCCCCATGCATTAGTGACATTATCCTACTGCTCAGTGCATGTCCTCCCCCATGCATTAGTGACATTATCCTACTGCTCAGTGCATGTCCTCCCCATGCATTAGTGACATTATCCTACTGCTCAGTGCATGTCCTCCCCATGCATTACTGACATTATCCTACTGCTCAGTGCATGTCCTCCCCATGCATTAGTGACATTATCCTACTGCTCAGTGCTTGTCCTCCCCATGCATTAGTGACATTATCCTATTGCTCAGTGCATGTCCTCCCCATGCATTAGTGACATTATCCTACTGCCCAGTGCATGTCCTCCCCATGCCTTAGTGACATTATCCTACTGCTCAGTGCATGTCCTCCCCATGCATTAGTGACATTATCCTACTGCGCAGTGCATGTTCTCCCATGCATTAGTGACATTATCCTACTGCTCAGTGCATGTCCTCCCCATGCATTAGTGACATTATCCTACTGCTCAGTGCATGTCCTCCCCCATGCATTAGTGACATTATCCTACTGCTCAGTGCATGTCCTCCCCATGCATTAGTGACATTATCCTACTGCTCAGTGCATGTCCTCCCCATGCATTACTGACATTATCCTACTGCTCAGTGCATGTCCTCCCCATGCATTAGTGACATTATCCTACTGCTCAGTGCATGTCCTCCCCATGCATTAGTGACATTATCCTACTGCTCAGTGCATGTCCTCCCCGTGCATTAGTGACATTGTCCTACTGCTCAGTGCATGTCCTCCCCGTGCATTAGTGACATTATCCTACTGCTCAGTGCATGTCCTCCCCATGCATTAGTGACATTATCCTACTGCTCAGTGCATGTCCTCCCCCTGCATTAGTGACATTATCCTACTGCTCAGTGCATGTCCTCCCCATGCATTAGTGACATTATCCTACTGCACAGTGCATGTCCTCCCCATGCATTAGTGACATTATCCTACTGCTCAGTGCATGTCCTCCCCGTGCATTAGTGACATTATCCTACTGCTCAGTGCATGTCCTCCCCGTGCATTAGTGACATTATCCTACTGCTCAGTGCATGTCCTCCCCGTGCATTAGTGACATTATCCTACTGCTCAGTGCATGTCCTCCCCATGCATTAGTGACATTATCCTACTGCTCAGTGCATGTCCTCCCCCATGCATTAGTGACATTATCCTACTGCTCAGTGCATGTCCTCCCCATGCATTAGTGACATTATCCTACTGCTCAGTGCATGTCCTCCCCATGCATTAGTGACATTATCCTACTGCTCAGTGCATGTCCTCCCCATGCATTAGTGACATTATCCTACTGCTCAGTGCATGTCCTCCCCATGCATTACTGACATTATCCTACTGCTCAGTGCATGTCCTCCCCATGCATTAGTGACATTATCCTACTGCGCAGTGCATGTCCTCCCCATGCATTAGTGACATTATCCTACTGCTCAGTGCATGTCCTCCCCATGCATTAGTGACATTATCCTACTGCGCAGTGCATGTCCTCCCCATGCATTAGTGACATTATCCTACTGCGCAGTGCATGTCCTCCCCATGTATTACTGACATTATCCTACTGCTCAGTGCATGTCCTCCCCAATGGATTAGTGACATTATCCTACTGCTCAGTGCATGTCCTCCCCATGCATTAGTGACATTATCCTACTGCTCAGTGCATGTCCTCCCATGCCTTAGTGACATTATCCTACTGCTCAGTGCATGTCCTCCCCATGCATTTGTGACATTATCCTACTGCTCAATGCATGTCCTCCCCATGCATTAGTGACATTATCCTACTGCTCAGTGCATGTCCTCCCCATGCATTAGTGACATTATCCTACTGCTCAGTGCTTGTCCTCCCCATGCATTAGTGACATTATCCTACTGCACAGTGCATGTCCTCCCCGTGCATTAGTGACATTATCCTACTGCTCAGTGCATGTCCTCCCTGTGCATTAGTGACATTATCCTACTGCTCAGTGCATGTCCTCCCCATGCATTATTGACATTATCCTACTGCTCCGTGCATGTCCTCCCCATGCATTAGTGACATTATCCTACTGCTCAATGCATGTCCTCCCCATGCATTAGTGACATTATCCTACTGCTCAGTGCATGTCCTCCCCATGCATTAGTGACATTATCCTACTGCTCAGTGCATGTTCTCCCCATGCATTACTGACATTATCCTACTGCTCAGTGCATGTCCTCCCCCATGCATTAGTGACACTATCCTACTGCTCAGTGCATGTCCTCCCCAAGCATTAGTGACACTATCCTACTGTGCAGTGCATGTCCTCCCCATGCATTAGTGACATTATCCTACTGCGCAGTGCATGTCCTCCCCATGCATTAGTGACATTATCCTGCTGTGCAGTGCGTGTCCTCCCCATGCATTAGTGACATTATCCTACTACACAGTGCGTGTCCTCCCCATGCATTAGTGACATTATCCCACTGCGCAGTGCATGTCCTCCCCATGCATTAGTGACATTATCCTACTGCGCAGTGCATGTCCTCCCCATGCATTAGTGACATTATCCTACTGCGCAGTGCATGTCCTCCCCATGCATTAGTGACATTATCCTACTGCGCAGTGCATGTCCTCACCATACATTAGTAACATTATCCTACTGCGCAGTGCATGTCCTCCCCCATGCATTAGCGACATTATCCTACTGTGCAGTGCATGTCCTCCCCCATGCATTAGCGACATTATCCTACTGTGCAGTGCATGTCCTCCCCCATGCCTTAGTGACATTATCCTACTGCTCAGTGCATGTCCTCCCCCATGCATTAGTGACATTATCCTACTGCTCAGTGCATGTCCTCCCCATGCATTAGTGACATTATCCTACTGCTCAGTGCTTGTCCTCCCCATGCATTAGTGACATTATCCTACTGCGCAGTGCATGTCTTCCCCATGCATTAGTGACATTATCCTACTGCTCAGTGCATGTCCTCCCCATGCATTAGTGACATTATCCTACTGCACAGTGCATGTCCTCCCCCATGCATTAGTGACATTATCCTACTGCTCAGTGCATGTCCTCCCCAAGCATTCGTGACATTATCGTACTGCACACTGCAAGTCCTCCCCATGCATTAGTGACATTATCCTACTGCGCAGTGCATGTCCTCCCCATGCATTAGTGACATTATCCTACTGCTCAGTGCATGTCCTCCCCATGCATTAGTGACATTATCCTACTGCTCAGTGCATGTCCTCCCCATGCATTAGTGACATTATCCTACTGCTCACTGCATGTCCTCCCCATTCCTTACTGACATTATCCTACTGCTCAGTGCATGTCCTCCCCATGCATTAGTGACATTATCCTACTGCTCAGTGCATGTCCTCCCGCATGCATTAGTGACATTATCCTACTGCTCAGTGCATGTCTTCCCCCATGCATTAGTGACATTATCCTACTGCTCAGTGCATGTCCTCCCCCATGCATTAGTGACATTATCCTACTGCTCAGTGCATGTCCTCCCCCATGCATTAGTGACATTATCCTACTGCTCAGTGCATGTCCTCCCCCATGCATTAGTGACATTATCCTACTGCTCGGTTCATGTCCTCCCCATGCATTTATGATATCTCCATCAAACCTATAATTAAGATCAAGGCAGTTAACCTTATTCAACTAAGTAATGTTGAAATGATTTTTAAAGAAGTTTTATTGTCACCGAGTCTGGCTTCATTTTTAAAATCTGCACTTTGTAGTTAGACTTCTAATATACGCGTGTGTGTGTGTGTGCTCGCATATGTATATACACACACACACATATATGTATGTGTATATATATATGTGTATATATATATATATATATATATATATATATATATATATATATATATATATATATATATATATTTATGGGTCTTTGATAAAACAACAAATTTTACAATTTGTGAATGCTCATATGAGCTAAAATGCCGCAACTCAGAAATGTTGTTGTGGTGGGCTGTGCCCCCCTCATCCCCCGCTAAATATATATTTCAACTCTGAGATTGTACTACAGTGAAGAAAGGGCAAATATTCCGATCTTCACTGTACTGCGATTAAAAAACAAACTTCGAGTTGCGGCATTTTAACTTAGCAAAAAGTGTTTTTTGCATATTTGGAAGTAAGTCTCGCAGCATTCCCCAACATGGGAGCTGTACTCTAGACTCTCGGACTCTAAATATACTGTTTCTAAGGTGAAAACAACTCCGGAGAAGACCAGGTCTGATTTGAAAGAATATTTCAATGCTACGTAGTTAAGGCTTCTGTATATAACGCACAAGTAGAAAACAGTAATTCAAAGTGGGAAAGGGTGATGCCGAAATGGGGGGAGGGGGGCTCAAGAAATGAGGAGGACATTGATTTTTGATGCGGATCCTTAAGGAGCATAACAATAACCATACAGAATATTCATAAAGTAGCAGAAAGTATTTTAGGAACTAACCAAGCCGAAACTTGGCAGTGTGGAGGGGGTGAAGTGCACTACTTGAAATATATTGTGCACCTGGTTCGCTAATAAAAATCAAACTCTAAAATACTTACTACAAAATAATAAAATATAATTTTAGGTAGTTCACAGCTGAGATAACAATGAAATATACTATATTGAAGCACACATCTCCGCAACATAGAAATGGAGAAAGGAGATGCTGTCAGTTGGGGTGACTGGAATTGGGTGTACAGAGAATAGGAAGAGGGGGCTGGAGTTTACTGGAGAAAACTGGCAAATGAACCAAAGTATTGGGAGGAAATAATTAGAGAGGAAAGGTAACAGAATGGGAAGATGGGCAAGAGTACATTTGGACTGCAGGCTAGAGATTGCCTTCCCTATCGAGGATTGATATCTAAGTACAGGCAAAGAGAAAGGAACAGGGGCTCATTAGTGAAAGACCAGCACTGCTAGAGCTTTTAGTAGAGTCAAAACAGAAGCTGCTGTTAAAAAGGGATAAATAGTAGGGCATATAAATACTGCATGATAACTATAGAAGTCAATCAGTGGAGGTTAGAAAGCATTGGGAAGAGCGGCTGGATAAGCAGTTCACAAAAAAATAGGAAGATTTGTGTATGGTTCCCAACGTGCAACAAATTCTAGAAGATTTACTGTTTTTGCTTGGAAGCGTTTGCTTGGGGATTTTTTTATACCCCAAGCAGATTTCAAAGTAGGCTTCCCCAAGTAGATTGTAAATGTTGGGGATATGAAGGTGAGGAGAGAGAGATGAGAGGTAACAGGGAGCATATTTTTGGGAGTGTAATGAGTTGACTGATTTAAACAATTCCCTGCAGACTACTCTGTCAGAAATACTGGGTGAGCAAATTGGTGTAACTAAGGAAATAATTTTTTGAGGTGTGGTATAGAATCAGAATGTTCTAGACATAGGAAGACCTTGCCAAGTTTGATTTCCATTTCTAGTAATTGCTTTTTTGGCAGTAACCAGAATAAAAATCTAAACCATCCATACTAGAAATAGTGACTGTAGTAACAGAGATAAAATAACTGTAAGAGGGATCTTTAGAGAAGGACAAGAGCTAATTACTTATAAAAATGGGAATTGTGGGAGCAGCACAGGCAAAATAATGTTTTGGAGGATGGCTATGGTTTAAGGGAAGCAGGAACTGAATGAGCTATTTAATGCTCAATTGACAATGACTGTATAGAAAATTATATGTTATGTAAAATGTTACCAGCTGAAAATATATCGATAATGTTTGTTTTCATTTATATAAATGTATGATTGCTTATGTCATATGTGACAATTCAATAGAGAGAGAGAGAGAAAGACCAGTTCTTTGCAGTTGAATCTCTTGTGCTCAAACACAGAGATGACTGTTTGGGTGAAGCTAACTGAGCAGTGAGAACTCGAGTAAGTGAAAGGCAGACATTTGCTAATAAGAGCGCTAAAGGCCAGAAATGGGTCAAATTTTCTCCCAGAAAATTAAAGGTGGTTTGTTTATCTGTATTGGTGAGAAAATCTCCTTCACTGTCCGTGGTCTATTCTTTAGTGAAGGTAGCTTGTCCCCAAAACAATGTATATAATTTTGGTTCTCCCATTGTTTGCCTTCAACCTGAGTCAGCCAGTGATTGATAGACTTTATGCTGACATGATGACCAGTTTGGATGAAAACTGCCTGGGCATTTGCGTTGATACCCATGCAAATGGCTCATCATGATATATAATCTGTTGTTGTGCTGTGTTTGTCTATTACCCGTTTAGATGAGTCCTGTCTGGGCTGTTTTAACAGCTGTGTGCTGTTTTCAACTACCTTTTAATTTTTATTCATGATCAAGTTTTTACACTACCACTCCCCCCAACAAAAGAGTGCATATTTAGAGACCTTCTGAAGTCTCTTATTGCCCATGGCTTTGCTTGGAAGGGAGTACAAAGCTATCTGTTGTCACAGAGAAAGACTAATTTGCTCTAGTGGAGTGTTCATACGTGTGTTGTTGCTGACAGGTAATTTAGTTGGGAACGTGAATAGAGATGAGCTAAGAGGATTCATCTTTGTTGATCTCACAAAAAAAAACTGTGATGGAGATTTCACACCTGCACTGCTAGTGAGTATTATATAATGGAAGAATTTCACCTCACATTTAAGGTGTACTACGCATTTAATGGGAGGAGAATTTCTCTGATTATATAACAATTGTGTGAAATTTCCATCATTTCTTAATTTGCTGAGATTGTGCTCACTAGCAAACGTGGACAAAATGGTGAACTTAAGGGCTAAGTCTACTTATGTTCAGTCTGGCAGTTGGCTTAGAGGATTAAGGATCTGTTAATGACAGGACTCATCTAAACAGGTAATAGACAAACACAGCACAACAACAGATTATATATCATGATGAGCCATTTGCATGGGTATCAACGCAAATGCCCAGACAGTTTTCATCCCAGGGGTTGGGAGGGTGGCCTAATGGTTAAGGTGTTTGCCTTACAATCACAAGGTGCAGGGTTTGAGTCTCACAGCTTAAAATGGCTCACAAGGGCAGTTAGCTTAGTACGAATCTATGAATGAGCTGTTTCCTGTGGTCCAGTGGTGCAAGGTTTGATTCCCTCAGAGTGCATTGCTTAACTTTGTTTCACTGAGAAAGTTGCTTAACCAGACTCATCTCCCTGGTTGAGTCTGAAAAAGATCCACGGAGATCAGTGTTCTGCTCTGTAAAACAAATAAATAAATGTATTCAACACTTTACATTAGTGCATACACTGGTAAAAGAGTGCAGGTTTCCTGAGTGCAGACCTTTCAGAAAGAAAAATGCTCAGTTGTGCTTCACGGAGAAGAGGGAAAGAGCCCATTTTTTGAAAAAAGCAGCCTGTAAGTCAAGTAATAGGTAAGAACACTTCACCAACCCTTTGTGGATCCCTACCCTGAGACGAATAAAAGTGTTTCTAACCTGACTGCAGGCAAGAGGATCTGACCTTGTTTCTGATTTCAGGAAGCGTCTGTTAAATGTGCATCAGGGAATCCAGAGGTGTTAAAATTCTTTGGCTGGTCCAACAGGTGATGTAAAGTTTTAGGGTTGTCCAACTGCTAGATCAGTCACCCAGTCTTTCACTGGTCTGGCTTCCACCTGCTGTGGTGATTGTGATCATACCATCTTTCCTTTCTTTGAAGTTTGAATATTCTGGCCACTACTTGTCACATTTTGGAAACGGCTACACTGCCAGTCAGGTTTAATGCATGGTGGCAGATGGTAAAAGTTTTTTTTAAGGCACCACCCTGCCTAGATCTTCTTTGAGTCGCGCGTTTCTGATACTTCTGGCATGTTAACCCCTCCTCCACATCAGGCTGTGCGGTTCAGCACTTAGAAGGGCATACACTTTTCTAAAGTTTCTTTCATCTCAGGGAGTTTATTTGGGCAGCTTGTTCACTTTTGATACGAACAGCACTTTCTGGCTCATCAGTGCCCCCATCTGTGGACCCTTACTTTGCTGAGGCTACCTCATATTCAGGTAAATGTTAAATTGCTAACATCCCATGTATCTCTTACTGTAGCATAGAGTAACTTCTGGAATCTAGGTAGTACTTTGTTATTCCCGTACTGTTGTGCACCTTCTAGTGTACTCTAGATGCAGCCTAGACTCAACCTAACTTATTCATCTTTTCCAATAAAGGTTACCAAATGTATGAAGCACTTGTCAGTCACCCTGGCTTGCCCACTCTTCAGGAGGTCAGAACAGGGAGACTTCAGCAATCCACTGCCTTCCCTCCATTCTACAGTATTTGACATCTTTCGACCAGGCAAGGATTCGATCCTTGAAAACTTTCTTTATCATTACATTCTGATCTCTTGTCAGTTTTACCCATCTGAGTATTTCTCCCCCATTTTACTAAGATAGAAATGAGTGTTAAAGATTTACTCAAACTGGGAGAGTAAGAGATCTGCTGCTACATCGCTGGTGAGAATCGCTGTGTGTGCGTGTGTTGTGCACGGTTCCTCAAAGTCCATAACATCTCAAATGCTTTTCATCTCTTTCAGTAATTCCATAGTAAATGAAAGATTCATTTTTGATCTAAGGCATCATTTCTGATTTATAGGAGGTAGTGGGGTGGAATTCTACATCTGGGGCATGTTCTGACACTGGAATAAGGAAACATCATCCAGTCAGATGTTGGAAGAAGTCAGCTAAGAGAGGGGCTAATGTTCCAGCACAGGCCAACGGATGTAGGATCACTATATGTACATAAGCATTCCCACTGATTGTTGCCAACATTATATTTTATGCTTAAAAAATCAGTTCAGGATGATCGTTATGCCACTGATTCTCTTGTCAGTTTGTATCACAGTCGTACACTTTTATGGCCCATATACCTGCTGACCATTAGGTCATCAACACTGCTTATTCCCTTCCTAGCACTGAGGTGAGAGCAGTCCATGGTGCAACTGTCATTCGGGCAACTTTTAGAGGTATTTTGTGCCCTCATGAGTGTGTGTGTCATTAAGCGAAAATTCCAACCCTGGCAAGGGGGATGTGTGACTCATCACCACAGGAGCAGCTGCAACCCTCCCTGTACAAGAGCACACTTCAGAGCACATAATGAGGGCTACTGCTAAACTGTTTGGTGGCCAAATGTGCCCACCTTTGGCTGTCCTGGCATCACTACTGAGATATTATGGCATTGAATGGCCCACTGTGGATACTCACATACCTGTTCTTCTCGCAGTTGCTTCAACAGGTAGCAGAGATGCTAATCATACTAGGATCACAGGGCTTTATCCTTTTGTTGCATGTTGTTTACCTGTAGCATGCCTGTTTTCACTTGAGAAATTTCACATATCCATGCTTCAACTTCTGGGATCTGCAATGGTGTTTCATAGAGACAGGATACACCTCAGTATGTGCCCTAAGTTTGTACAGAAACTACTGTCTGAAGTGTCTTACGTCTGTCATTTCCCAGTACACTTTGAGAGTTCTTCCTACTTTTCCTTTTGCAACTCTAGAACAAATGAGAAGGACTGTTTCATTGACTTGCACAGGCAGCTGAGGGTACTAATTTACCTAGGTCCAAGTTTGCCAGAAACTCAGGACAGTCTGATGCCTTTTGTCAAGAGCGGGTAAGAAAAACTGCTTCTAGAACAGAGTAACTGGGTTATCCCTTGAATAAACCAGATGAGTAGAAACCTGCTTGCATTGCTAGCATGTCTTAGGTCTGTTCCAGTGAGTGATATCTGTTGCTGTTTCAGACAAAAGAATGCACACTTTTACCAAACCTTGCCTCCTGGTAACTGCATGTAGAAATGGATAGGGATCCTTTGTGAGTGCTTTGCTGAGAGCTATCCTTTCTTCATCTAGTGATGTATCTATTACTCTCTGTGGTTTATGCATACATATGCCATTTAAAACTTTGTCTTTTCTGCAGTTACCTTCTTGGAAGCAAGATCTGCAGACATGTAGTAATTCACCAGATTCTTACAAGAGGATCCTGCATCATATCCCACCCCCACCACCAACACCTCACATTTGTGAATAGACAGGCAGGGGAATTTGTCTAAAGCTACTCTTTCACATCCCTCCCTGGAAATAATTGGACAAAGGGGGTGCCTTTCCCAGTCTCAGTCACAGAAGATGTTCCCCCCAGAGGTGTTGCAAAACAAAAAATTGTCACTGTTTCACAGGACAGTACCTTTACATTATTCTTAGTGAATATTAAGCAGATTTTGTTAATGGTATGCAGAGAGAGCAGTATACCATTGTAAGAAATGTAACATTTTCAGAACCTGAATAACAGTACTTTCACAGGCCATTTTATGCAGAAAATTTTGCATCCATTCAGCTGAATTTTATCCTGTGGGCTAGGATTAGTCACTCAATTTTGGCAGTTTATCTGTGGTAATGAGAACTGCTCCCCAGCTGTTTGGATTATTGCAGCTAGCCCTATAAGTGATAACAAAATATTCCCTTGCCAAACACCAGCAAAACGAATGTAAAAATCTGTCATAGGCATAACTCACATTTCCTACGTCTAGCATTCCAGAAATGTTAGTGTATGACATTCTCTAATTTTTCAGAATTGCTTTGCTTCCAGCAGTGGGAATGAACTCTGTCATTACTTAAAAAGGTCAGCTTTGGGCCACAGAGCTCATGACAAAAGAATGTGCTCCCCAAACTGGGTAACCACAAGTGCTGTGAAGTTCCACATTCTATGGAGGTTGTGGTTACACTTCCTAAAACATCTGCTTCTGTAGTGTTTGCAGAACTAATGTGAAATTAACAGCTGCACTCGATTCCTCTCTCAGTGTATTTTCTGCTGTTTGAGATACTAACTACCCTTTAATAAAGAAAGTTTGAAGTGAAATACTTACCGCTTGAAATACTGTTCAGAAGTGTTGGGTTTTATCTTGTAGCGCTGTGGCATTGATTCAGCCTTTAATATGCACCAGCACTCCGGTTTAGTCAGATGTTTATACAGTCATTTATATTTAGTAGGATGAAAACTGTGACACTGTCAGACCCCTCCTTCTCAGAATATGTTTTCTAACTCAGATCCTTTTCAGCTGACATATGTTTCCCATCTAAGATATGTTTTTCTTAGAGGCACTGTTCATTTCCATTTTTCCGCTTCCTTCTATGGAAGATACACCATTCTGCGTCATAATGCAAACTTTTCTCTCTTTGTATATACATTTCTACAGTCCCCCCTTCCCTATTTTAACTTTGGTGGCTGCTGTTATGCAGTCTGTTTCAGAATCCACTGACAGTCTCTGTTAAGTTGGTTTTATGACATGCATGTTTGTAGAGTACATTCTTTTCCACACGTCTGATTAGTGACGTCTGTCTGTAGGTTCATGAAATAGGATTTGAGCATTGATTCAGAACAGTGTAGGTGTTTTTTACTTTTCCATCTTCAACTGATCATAGCTGGTCACATTAAGGTCAGTATTTCAGCTGAGGGATTTTATTCCACAGAAATCATGTGTTAAATTCTCCTTTTACAATACTTTTGATTTATTTCGAATGTCTCACCCAGATGCAGTGATTACAAACCTTAAATCACAAAATAGCACACCTAACTGCAGAGGAGGTGACCTAATTAGTTTCTTGTCTAGTGAAGACCCTTTACCTTTCTACCTCAAGGAAAGGTAGACCAAAATTGGCATGGCTTTCTCACAATTGTTTTTTTGAAGTCCAGTGGCTTTCATCCTTCAAATGAAATGTTAAACCAAGGCCCCATCTTCTTGAGTTGGTGGTATCTCAGGTAGATGTAAAAGATCTCACAGTACCTATCAAAAACAGTAGAAGTTGTCCATGGATGACCTGGCCATATTTCCCCCAGTAGTATAAATAACATCTTGGGTATCCCCTGAAAGAGGCCACTAGCCTAGTGGGACTGACCTGGTTAATAAAGAATGAATAAAGTAAATACATCTTTAGTTTTTATTTATGAATCATTGTAAAACTTTGTACTTGTGTATAGATGTCCACTTTTTGAACCTATCCCCCTACTGACCATCAGGCTTTACCTCCCAGGCATGCTGTACACCAGTTAATTTCCCAGTGTGATTTTTGAGAAAGTACAGAGTGGAAGCTGTCAGTCTCATGTTCAGGATCAGGATTTTCTGTTAACCCTAAAATCCTCTGCACATTCCTAAGTACCCCAAGGCACTGGTATGTAGTGGGGTTCCATGATGTTCCTACATGTCTCAGCATGTATGTAACCAAATGGCTCTTCTGTCCTTGTATACAACATCTTGGTGATCCCTGGTCTTCATCCGGGATACGACCATCAGTAGTGTGTGTAGGCGCATGCCTCCTCTTCGCCTTTGAAAAGAGGTGAACAGGCTACGCCTCATTATTTTCCAGCTTCAGCAGCTGCCTACCCCCTACTAATTGAACTCTGGTCATTTTGGTCATAGTTAGGGCCTTATCCTTGCCTGCCATCTGAACTGCCGGCAAAATGACCAATATGTACCGTGTTTCACTAGATGTGAAATAACCAAGGTGCAACTGTGAGAATCTTAGCAGTTTACTGCCATTATGTTGTGTATTGTTGAATCATTTGAGTCTTTGTATCCTGGACTATGTCCTTTATTTTCCATGCTACTAGGGAATTGCTAAAAAAAATATATATATATATATATATATATATATGATATCTCTTGACAGAAAACTTTGTGCTAGTTATTCAAATGCTTTCAAGTGGTAATATAATAATAAAAATAACCGTCATTATTTAAATAAAATAATTACTTTGTCTCTAAAATGTTTTCTGGAAATTGTCCATCAGTAACAATACGTGATTAAAAGTGGTGTCCAGCTTCTCAGATTCTAGTAGCAGACTATAGTTGCATTCTTCTCAGTTCTTCTTACTTCACAGTAGCATTTGGCTGAAAATCCCTCTATTGTTGCCTGAGAAAGCAGTTCTGCCTGAAGTATTGTTTGTTCTAAGGAAAATGACATAAATAAAAGGGTTCAATGTCACCTGACCCTTCACTTCGGCTTACAAATGTTTGATAATTGGATGGTCACCTGATCCTTCACTTCGGCTTACAAATGTTCGATAATTGGATGGTCATCTGATCCTTCACTTCGGCTTACAAATGTTCGATAATTGGATGGTCATCTGATCCTTCACTTCGGCTTACAAATGTTCGGTAATTGGATGGTCTTAAATCACCATGAAAGGGAACACGTTTTGTCTGCAAACTGTTACTGCACAAGGTACCGATTCCATCCTGATCTCCTGCTAATGCCTGTATGGAGTTGGCATCATCATCTTTGTCTCTGTGGGGTTCCTCCAGCCTCACAAAAATATGCTGAGTATTCCACCCCAAACCCACTAATGAATGGAGCTGTGGGCAGCAGCACAGACTCTAGATGGTGCCCTATATGGGGGGAAGAGTTGTATAGACCAATTACTTTCAACATTAACTGTGGTGTGAAGTATCCTCTAGACAGGACAACGTGGATCACAGACAGTGTGCTGTGTCAGGGCTGTTTCCACTCAGTGGTGTAAAAATTGGCTCTAGGTGATTTGGTCACATTGACTAATATTGCCTAAAAATAGGTATGGGTATTTGCTAGTTACAATTGGGCTGAAAACTGGCATATTCTAACCAATGGCAAGGGCTCATGCAAATGGTGGGAGGAGTCTGTGTGCCCACCATAAAAAGGAGTGTATGAAAAAGTGCAAGATTGACCCTGTTTTGTTTGCTACTGTGATAATGAATCAGTGGGAACAGGACTTTTTAGTGAAGCATCCTTTGTTTCAAAAAATTAGATTGTATCCTAAATATATAATTTGTTGTGGTTCAGAAAAAGAATGTGTAGATTTTTAAAGATATTAATAACCACACTTGCTTTTTAGCTTTTATAATTGGCAGTGAGGGGGAAGTGGTACACTTTTTGGATTTGACAGTAACGTCTGATAGGGTGAATACAAATTTTCATAGTACAGTTTACAGGAAAAGACCTTTGTCAATAACTATTTAAATTTTTGAAGCAAACACCCTTGGTTTATGAAACGCAATGTGATAAAAGGTGAGTTCATAAGGTTAAGTTGCCTTATAAGTGAAGATGTGGTTTTTCAAGAAGAGGTGGATTTTTTTAAGTAATATGTTTTTAGTGGGGGGATAGTCTGGAGAAGTTTTAGACTCTATAATTTTTGAATTCACCAGAGAGAGGATGACTAAATTCTATCCAATTTTGAGGGAGGGCTTTCCAGAAATTTTAGGTCAAACAGTTTGTAATACTGGCAAGTTTTCATGAGCATTCCTTATTCCAGTTAGTTTAGACATGGAAGAAGTCAAAAATATTGTAAGAAACAATTGGAAGATTTTGCAAGGTAATGTTGCTTTAGTACATTATTTAGTGTATAAAACAAGTTTTGTGTACAGATGTGTTAGCCAATATTAAACCGTTGTTAATAAATAGTAATAAAGCCATTGTTTTTTTTCCCTACTGGTCCTTTTGGGATGTACAGGTGTAACATTTGTAAATTTTGTAGATTTATTTATGAAGATTTGAATTTAGTTCTCAAACTTAATATTAAGAGTTACGTCAGTCTTATTCTCTTTCAGTTGTGCGCATTACGGGTTGCCACAGCGGATCATCTCTTTCCATTTCTTCTTGTCCTCTGCATCTTGCTCTGTCACACCAACCACCTGCATGTCCTCTCTCACCACATCCATAAACCTTATCTTAGGCCTTCCTCTTTTACTCTTACCTGGCAGCTCCATCCTTAGCATCCTTTTTATTTATTATTATTTGCAGTTTGTTTTCCAGGATAGTCCATTGGGCTACAAGGAGCCCATTTTCAATTGAGTCCTGGGGAGAAAAGCTCCAGAGAAATACAAATACATAGTACAGAAAGAGCACAAATCCACAATATACATTTCAATTAAATGTTAAATACATATTTTGTATAGTATAAACCCATATTGCACAATTCAAATAGATGTTACATAATACAGAAATAAAAGATTTTCATTAGGAAAATTGCATCAGTTTAATTCAGTAAGTAGTAGGTTTTCTTTGTTTTTTTTTTAGGAAATTACAATGAGGTGAGGATGTAAAGCTTTAGGAGGTAGTTACAGGCAACAAAATTTGGAAAGTTAAGAAGAAAGTGTGATAGAATTAGGTTGGATGAGAGCAAGAGCATTTCCATTATGAAGTAAGGTGCGAGTGCAGTGAGGTTTTAAACAAGGAGAGACTGCTGTTGGTGTGGATGGGAGAAGGGAAAGAGTTCCAGAGGCGTGCAAGAGAAAAGGACATCAACTGATTCCTGGCATGATGTGTTGGTTTATGCAATTAAATTAGGTTTTGGGAATTGGATCTTAGGAATCTATGTGGTTTATGCATGCTTTATGTATTATGTATGCTTTTCCCAATATACCCAGCATCCCTCCTTAGCACATGTCCAAACCAACACAATCTCGCCTCTCTGGCTTTCTCTCCAAACCGTTCAACCTGAGCTGACCCTCTAATATACTGATTCCTAATCCTGTCCATCCTCGTCATACCCAGTGCAAATCTTAACATCTTTAATTCTGCCATGTCCAGCTCTGACGTCAATAGGAGGTTTGAGTGTGATTCTGAGGGAATATTTTATATTGCCACCTGTTCCTGTGACAGCTTCTGTGTTTCTGTCTCAGTTATTAACCATCTAGACACTGTGTGATGTTAGAAATCACCTAAATTGACTTCGGTGACTAACCCTCAGATCTTAGACCCCAGCTTTGTCCTTTACCCTGCGGTAAAATGATTTGATTTTTCTTCACTTTTACTGAGATTATTGGGCAGATGTTGCCTTCTCACTGTTTCACAACAGAGTTTCAGACCAGAACACCGCAGCCTTGCAACTGTATATCTTACAGTCGTGTTTCTTCTGGTATGGAAAAAGGGCACCTCACTTGTGGCATTTAATCAATCTTTAAAGACCATTTGAGAAAACTGATCATGGTATTCGTCTTCAAAATATGCAGTGTGTTGCGTTGGATACAAATGTTTTAAACTGGCTAAAAGTTTATCTGTCAGTGCATTCAATGTACAAAATGGAAATAAAAACTGCTTAGGAAAGGGTACCTTTACAGCAGGTGTCCCTTCTCTGTTCTGTAATTATTACTGACATAAACTTCAATATTCTCCAGAATGCCATTGTGCTTTATACAGATGGCATTCTTATTAGTAGATCTGCTCCATCCCTCGGTGGTATAGAGGAACAGCTGCAGGCAGATCTTGTATCTACTTGAAAAGTTCTTTCTTTAGCATCACTAGCATATCCAGTCACTGATAAAACTCTGTGCACCTCACATTTAAAATATATCTGCCTGCATCCTGTAGTAAACAGCTTTATAATATGACCTGCATCCTGACATGTTTATAAAATATTGATAGGAACAAAATTGGGTTTATTTCTGCAGCCCCTTCAGTGTCGTCCTAAACATTAATGGCATTAATTGTGGCTTATGCTTTATAACTATAGCTATCAAACCACCAGCTCATACTTAACCCAAATGAAACAGAACTTATGATCTTTGAACCAATGAGATCCTCTTTCCCCTACCTCCTTCTCCATCACTGCCATTCTGCCAACAACAATACAGTAATCTATCCTGACTCACAGGCAAAACTACTAGGAGTCACAATTGATAACCTTTTATTTGCCCTATATATATATATATATATATATATCACAAACTATTAAAGTTCACAAAAAATGGGCACTTTGTATAGAAACAAAAAGTATCTAACTGAAACCACTAAGGTAGCTATTGCAAGAACACATCTATCAACACTACTTTACACCTCCCCAATTCTCATTAACCTTAAAAAGACCTAAAAACCTGGAAACATGCTATAATAAAATAGCTACATTTGCCAGTGATTGTTGACCCTACACCCACCACTGTCATACCTTAAAATGTCCTGGTTAGAACTACAATGGCTACTATCCTACAACCAACTAACCATGGCACACAAACTTGTATACCAGCCTGAAAAAAATCCCTGCCCTACTAAAACATCCTTCAGTCCCACACCACCAGCTGTAGCTTATGTTCAGCAAATAAATGTCTACTACAAGTGTCCAAATCAAATAATACTGCCGGCGACTCCAGAGTCTTACACCAAGTAGCAAAAAACTGGAACTCACTCCCTCATTCCGCTAGATCCACATACAACTTCAAACATGCTCTAAAACAGTTCCTAAATGAGTTCTGGCTTTGCTCCTGCACCAGTCTAGGCTGAATGACTACATAAAAACCTTCTAATCCTTATACATCTCCCCAGTCTAGGCTGAATGGCCACATAAAAATCTCCTAATCCTTATACATCTCCCCTGACTACCTCTATCTGTTCAGCTCTTTATCTTGACCATGTATTCTACAACTGATATTATCTAAGCTCTTAACGTCCTCTTCTCAGCTGCCTCAGTTATACTATGGCTATAGTGTGCACACATAATCTCTCTATTGTAGCATTGAAATAAATTTATATAAATAAGTGTAAGAACTAACAAGCTGTAATATCAAAATGTATATGTTATGAATTGTTAGTTTGTAGTGCTAGACTTTCTTATTGTTCTGTAGAGCTTTTCTCCTGGGTCCTCCGCTGAAAATGGGTCTGTATCCCAGTTGGACTTTATCAGTAAACAAATGTAAAATAAAATAAAAATAAATCCCCCCACCAGTTTGACTGTCCACAACCTTGCGTTTTTTCTTTTACTTCTTGCAGACCCACAGTTCATTTACTAAATTGCATCAGATGGGACTGGTGCTGTACGAGTCTCCCACTTTTGCGCCGGCTTCAGATTGCTGCTCCTCTTGTTCCTGTTCATTCCGATCTCCCAACACCTGTCTCTGGTTCAAGTCACTCTTTAGTCTCTCTATTTCTAATCAGCTCCTGAGCTTTTTACTTGGTTGTTCTCTGCATAGCCTGTTCCACATTCAAAATCCTATTTGATTCTCTAGGAAATATTCTTAAGAAAGCTAGATATAGTAACTCGAATCACGCCTTTCAATTGACATCCCTGATTACTAGGATAAATGTGCTTCTCTTCTGCCTAATCATTTCCACAAACACTCTGGGATCAAAAAATGTTAATATGTTCCCTTCTGCCAGAGTTGTGTCAGGAACAACTACTTTCTACTGATGTGACTTCACCTTTAGTAATATAGGCCTCAGCTGCCTTCTGATAGCTGGGTATGGAACGGTGGTTGCGCTCTGTTAACAAAATCCTGCTGTGGAACACCAGTCCAGTTGCTCATTTGTACTTTCATAGAATTAATAACATCAATTCATTCCAGTTTCTCCAGGATAGTAGAAACATCTCAGGTTAGCTCAGTTTTATAACTCTACTAATTTTAGAAGCAGGCTTTTTTGAGAAGCCTCATGTTCTCAGTGTTTCCTCGTTTTCAATCTCTGGTATCTGCAGTTTTAACTGTTCATCTGAATAGCTACTGCTTAAAGCTTTGTCTTTTTTCCAGCCTTCTGTCATTTGACTTTATATATTTCTCCATTGTCTCATTTATTTTTAAACACTTCTGTGCACATTTCATTTACGTTTTCCTTCAGTGTTATTGGAATACATATTCCGTATTGAAGATGACACTTGCACTGCTTTTTGCTGAACAGCTGCATGTTTCTTGCCAGTCAGAGTTGTTTTTTTTTTCTTTTCTAAATTATTTTTTGCTTGCTTTTTCCAAATTTACTGTTTGCTGGAGTAGTTACTAGCCAGTAACTGCATTTTACCCAAACTGGTAACTTTCACTGGCTTTTTAAAAACATTTTCTCAGGTTTTACTCTAGAAGAACTGTAATTGTCATACTACTGACATGGCTGCCATCTTAGAAGTAAGGAGTCATTGCATTTTTGCATCAATTACAGTTTATTTTATTCTTGTAGTACATTTTAAGGTGGGTGGGTGTCAGAACTGTGCTGAAATGTGCATGTTTGAATAAGAGATCATTGGTGTAACTGTGCAGCAATGTATTTTAATGTTTAACAGGTTGAGTAAATGTTGCATCCATGATGGTGATTTGTGGGTGTGCATCTATAAAAGAATGTGTTGAAATGTGTTTCTTTATATCCAAGTTTGGTAGCAAGCAAATGCGACTTTCTTGTGATTCTGAAGGCGGCGGTTTTATTAGATGCATATATATAATCTATATAGGTGAGATTAAAAGGAAATGCAGAGTTCTTTTGAGAGAACTCCTATGTGTATTACCTCTTTCTAAAGTGAAAGTCCATTGGGTGATCATTTTTCTAAATTTCATAATTGTGATTATAATCAAATGTCAGCACTGTTATATTTCAGATTACTACTAAATAATTTTAGAAGCAACTGTTAATGTGCATATTATAAAAGGAAAGTGTTACTATTTCAAAGTATGGCACTTTAAAACCGAATGTCCTAAACAAGGAGATTAATTGGAAGTATTTAATTGGTTGATCTTAATTGTGCATATTAGTTTCCTTTAGTTTCATTGCTTTGTATTTCTTTTTATATTGTGTTTTTGTGTATTACTTCCTTTAAGACTTTTTGTAGCTAAACCTCAAAATTTTTCATAAAACTTTCTTGTTACCGGCTTCTGTCATTTTTATTTACCAGATGGTGCTTTAGTAGTTTACTACCATGTCCTGTGGCAGTAATTTGTCTTTCAATAGTGGTGATTTGCCTTGGTGTCTGACAAATGATGTTAACCAGCAATTTGGCATTGATGAATTTCTGCAAAGTGCTGCCAACACTGACAACATGTCCACAACAACAGATTTATCCTCAAATAACATTGCGAGTGCTGAGGACTTTTTTCTGCGTAGTAGATGCATGAGATGAATGGGATTTAAAGATTTTTTATACATTTCTTAGTGGCACTGTGTGCAGATTTTCTGCTGCTACTAAGGAATTGCTTGATAAATTTGAGAAATTAATAACATTAGAGACAAACACTTATTAACAACTTGCAGCATTGAAAAAGTATTTTGAATTTGATATTACATTGAGGGCTTCATGCTTTTAACAATACAGCAGCACCTATTGACTTTTCTGTTGAACGTGATTGACACGTTGCAGATAGGTGGGTTATCTGCTGCTCCCTTGTTGTTCTGCTGCTTGGTACAAAGCTTGGTATGAGGGACATTCAAGACAGAAGGATTTAGAGGGGAAAAAACAAAGCAATGCATACTAAACATTGTCGAGTTAACAGTTACAACAAGCACGTAAGGATGTGCGTGAAAAGCTTGTGGAAGCGGAACCGTATTTAATTTGATCAGGAAAAAAAACTAAATTACAATGTGGCATAAATGATTATAAGCAATTTAAGGAATTTCTTTGGAAATGTGAGAAGATAAATCAAACAACCAATGCAAAAGAACACGCGAGTCATGTTTCTTCCGACTTGCACATTTTGATTAGTTCTGTGGGATCTTGTAGTGAAGAGAAAAACTCAAGTACTACGTCATGTGAAACACTACAAGAACACCATTTGTTTGTGAATAAAAAACTCTTCAACTACTACATCATGTGCAATAGTAAAAGAACATCATTTGTAGTGAATTGAAAAACTCAACTGCTATGTCACGTGAAACACTACAAGAACACCGTCTGTTAGTGAATAGAAAAACTCAACTCCTACATCACAAGTAACACTGCAAGAAGACCATCTGTTAGTGAATTTGAGTGACAAACTAATGATTTTCATCAGACTGGCTGAAGGAAGAAACAGTATGTTTCCAACAGAGGATATTATCAACTCTGCATGAAAAACCGTAGTAAAAATAGTTAAATTTTCTTCTATATTTGTCACTTCTAGTCTTTGTTCCCATTTTGGGACTGACTGAGAACACTTGTGATAATGAAACAAGTTGTTATTATTTCTGGTTATGATTTTTGAGACAGTTTCTCAAAATGTATAACTTTGATTAAAATGTGCTCCGACTGTCCTTCCTTATTGTTCTCTCCAGATTGGTGTTTTTAAATTGTTTAAGTACTTACATTTAATGGGTTACTGGCATACAATTTTTCACTTTTGAACTTAATGTTTCTTCTTTTTCTACAGATAATCATTAGTTTCTTTCATTTTCTGATTCTGTGGATGGCATATGTGTAATCCTTATTCCTTACTGGATACTAACTATTGATTTTAAGAGCTGTTTTATTCCTCCTTTTAATAATGATGCAGTTTAAAAGGTTTAGGAATATTGCCAAATTCATATAAACCAGTTGGTTTAAGGATTTTCTTAAGACTTAAACCGTCATGCAACCTAACTAAAACAGAATGGCAGACTTTGATGCAGTTAAAAATAGGCAAGGACATTATTATAAAAATTTGCCAGTAAAGGCAAAAATTTGATTAAAAAAAGAGCAGTATTATAATGTCTGTCTCATCTGGAAGATAAAATATATAGTATAATTTTTGTCAGATGCATGAACACTTGTTAATAAAGGTGTGTGTTTTGGTTATTTATTCATTTTATGAAAGAGATATCTCTCAGAAAATATTGTATTCCAAAGATATACGAGGAGAAATCTAATCCACCAGGTCACCCTATTGTATCTAATTGTGGTGGTATTTTAGATAATGTTGGGCATATTACTAATTACTACATGTTGAAAAAAGTTCTTCTGATGTCCTTCTATTCTCATGTTGCAGTATTCCAACTGTTGGGTTTTCCATTCTTGGTACCCAAACGTCCGGCCAGTATACAAAAGCTTGTAGTCACTGCTAGGTACGTGGGACATCTGACGTTGGCCTAAGCATTCCTGTCATCTTCACTTCAGATCTTCGCTAAAGATAAGCACCCCGTTGGGGATTTTTTTTTATTCCTTTGATCACTGCATGCCTGTTAGGGTTACATGTCATCAGTGTGGTCATGAGATCCCCCATAAGGACACCCACGAGCTTTGCCTCTTCTATCTAGGGCCCATTCACGACTATCTCTCTTGTGCAATCTGTCAGGCGTTCGTGCCCAAAACCATACGTAGCTGGCTGCACGGTTTAAATAATATACTTAGAAAATCAGTGTCTAAAGTGCTTAGTTCTACAGATGGAAGGACCATCCAGTCAGCCCACAGAACCTCCTGAAAAGAAGGCCAAGGTTTTCATGCCCAAAGTTGGTACTGCTACCCCTCCTCCATCCGATGCCCCTCCTGTGGTCAATATTCACCTGGAGGAATGCACAGAGTCTGCCAATGTAGGTATAGCAGGTACCCTGCGGCATGCCATAGAACCTCGAGCAGAAGGCACGTCCAGGGAAGGTTCACAGATGTCGCCTTGCGCCACTGGTTCTGACTGCTGCCCTGACAGACCTTCCCTCTGGCTGTCAGCCTATGGAATCTAGGCCTTATCCAGACTCTAGGCCTTCCTCAGGCCCTACACCTCCTACGCCTTCTTTTAAAATGAAAGCCCAGTCCAAACTTCTTTCCTCACCTCCTGAAACCCAGCCAGATTGGCAGATTTTTTTCTCAGAGCCTTTTTAATGCTTTCATGGCTCTAAGGCTTGCCATTTCCTGGGTGGCGTAAGCCAGGGAACCTTGTTGGGCTAGGCTTACTTAGGCTCTTGGGCCGATAGCCTAGTATCTAACTATGAACCTATGGCTGGATCCACATGGGCGGGGCCGCCTCCTTTTAGCCCCAGCCCTCAGGTTGAGGATGTTATTCCTCTTGAAGCTGAGGACTCCCTCTCTTATTCTTCCCTGATGCCTTCTCCCCTTGGTTATGCTTCCCCAGAGGATGAATCTGTTGAGGCTGACTCTCCAGTTGAGGATCTCACCTTTGGGGAGACAATTACCAAAATGAGGGAATTTAAGTGAGATTCCTCAGAGATGACTGATGTAGAAAAAAGATATTATGAGCTCCTGCAGATACCTCTGCTCCTTCTGCAGTTCCTCCTGTGTTACCAGAATTCTTGGATGCCTTCAGTCCTGCCTCATTTAACCATGATTCCCAACCACCTGCTCCCAGGAGGCCTGACAGTATCTACAAAGTCCCTGAAGGGGCTAAATTTTTGGTTAAATGCCCAGTAGCTGACCCTGCTACTGTTTTAGTCTCTGCAGATAAACCATCCAAATTATTGCCCTCTACCTCAGTCCTCCCCCACTGACAAGTACAGTAAGGCCATGGAGCGCCTTGATAAGAAAGTTTACAGTTCCTCTACTCTGGCATTCAGGGCAGTGAATTATCAGACACACATGTCTAAATATGCATTGGCTGTTTTGTCCCAGGTTACCAAACTCTTGGCTGACCTCCAAGACTCAGCTTCCAGGACACAAATTTCCAACCTCATTAATCTGTCCTCTCAAGTCACCAGGCAGTCTATACGTTGCAGCTATGATGCTGCAGAAGCCTCTGCTAGATCAGCTGCCTCTGCCTCAATTCTGAGATGTTATTCCCGGCTAAGGCTTGAGCCCTTACCCAATGATATTAGGGCAAAACTAATGGATGTGCCCCTGGATAACTCATAACTTTTTTGTTCTAAGGCAGCTGAGCTCTTCACGGCCCTTCAGCACAAAGGACAGGAGCTGCAAGAACTCAAGCATCTTGTTTCGCCCATTCCCAAATTTTATAGGAACTACCCATCAAAGACGCAGTTCATAAGGAAACGGTCTGCTCCAGCTACCTTAGCTAGAGGCAGGAAGGGTGCAAGGAAACAGCAGACTCCCTCTAATTTGGCTGAAGCGTCTACTCAGAAAACTCCCTTTCAGGATAGGGCGGGTAGCCTGTGACTTCCTGCCTTCACTGCCTCCTCCTCCAGACAACATACCCCTGTTACTAAGACTCCTTCCTCACTGTCTGACCCTTTGGCAATTCATCACATCAGACAGGTGGGTCCTAGTCATCTTAGAAAAGGGCCACTTTATGTCCTGGGTCATTGCCCCCATCTCCCATTGGGATTCCCCAGCCATCCAAAGACCATCTACATCTTTTGCAAACAGTCATAAACAGCCTCCTTTCTCAATGAACCATACAACCAGTTCCTGTAGAGGAAAAAGGGAAGGGGGCTCTGTTCAAGAATCTTTCTGGTCCCCAGCAAGGATGAGCCTTGGAGGCCTATCCTGGATCTCTCCCACCTAAGCCTATTCTTAAAGGTCCCCTCCTTTCACATGCTGTCCCTTCAAACCCTTTTTCCCCTTCTGATAACTCAGGATGTTATGTTGTCCATATCTCGCCTTCGTTCTTGCTGTTTGGATTCGGAGCCTATTCTCGGCTCCGACTTGGATGTATAATAAAGCTCGAGAGCTATTACTGGTTTGAGGCTAGCCCCTATCCCAGCCTGCCTAGCGGTTGTTGATCTGATTTGCCACTTGCAGCATTGAGATTGCGGATACTGGATCAGGCTACGTGTTTTTTTTTCTCCTCTTATATTTTGAGCAAAAATATTCTAGTTTAGCTTAGCTAATTTGTTAACAGTAGTTATCCTTAGCACTTTTGACTATCCCTATCCTGTCTGAGTGACTTGTTTTTTTGTGTACATTAGTCATTTTTTCTCTCTGGCCTTTCCTTTCTTTCAAACCCGTTTAAATTAGAGGGTTCTATTTCCCCTTCTTACTTTAGCTTTTAAGGAGTTGCCGTTTATGTTAGAGGCTCTCCTTAGGTGGGGAGTTTGCCGTTTAACTTAGAGGCTCTCCCCCCTCTCTTTTTTTTCCCCCTGTCTGTTTAAATAAAAATAAATAAATAAATAAATATATATATATATATATATATATATATATATATATATATATATATATGCACACATACATGTAAAAGATATTGTTTCGCTTTCTGTTATTGCTATAGTTTTGTCTCTTTGTCTAACTGTACAGAGTGCTTCATAGTGTTATTGCATAGTCTTCTTACTAGCAGTCTATAGCCTTAGACATAGTGCTGTTTCCTATACTGTCCAAGGATACTGCCAAGGATTCAGACCCTTTGGGCTTCAAAAATGTGACTCGTGTTGCCAAAAGATGTCCCTTATGGACGGGCACACGAGTTGTGTATATTGTTTAGGACCTCTTCACCTGCAGGACACGTGCCCTATCTGTTATGCCTTTAGTTCATGAGTCCTGCAGGAGAGAATAAACAAGCTAATCTTGAGAGGTTTGCTAAAGAGCCCCTTTGATGCTGCCAAGGAGGGGACTCAGCCAGCTAAAAAATCGGATAAAGTCAAGCCTTCATCCTCTTCGGCTCCGAGTTCGGTCCCATCTAAGGATAAGGATAAAAACCACAAGCTAAGTCAGACCTGACTTTCTGTTCCAACAAGACATCTTCACCTACGGCTCCATCAGTATTTTTGGAGCCAGTAAGGTCCCGTAAACATTCCAGGTCTCCTGCCTTGGAACCAGTGCGGTCTGCTCCACAGTCTCCATTACTACAATCTGTGGCGGGCAGTTACCGGTCTTCAACATTCATCTCAGTCCGGAAATCCCAGGGAGCTTCACCAGACACACGTGGAGAATTTTCCCCAGGGGCAGAGGAGGAAATAACGGAAGACACCAACCTCGCGGCGGGGGGGAGGTCCGCAGAACCGGGGCAACGGTCCTGAAGGGAGGCCTGACTGTCCGACTCTGGAGACAGTTGGGGG